>NC_087201.1:22633642-22658642 GCF_015104395.2 Macrobrachium nipponense | reverse complement strand
GTGGTCCTTTATACTTCGAACGTTTGTTTCCAAGAATACGGTCATAAATGGCCTACATGCCTGAAATGTTTGCATTAATCTTTGGAGCTTGATATTTACGTACAGCTATGCTCAGAACTCAAGCTACGTGACTATATAGGATTTCGTTCGAAATTCACTAACTAGCAACCTAACATGCTCAATATTTATCTGTTGTTTCAATGCGAAAGCACGATTATTACTTCTAGTAAGACCATAATGTGTTTCATAAGAGTGAAATCTGTAATATATTTCAAAAGCGTAAGAAAATTTTACGCGTACCAAATTTCAGAAAAAACGCTTACGAAACATTTTTAAAACTTTCGTTCATACATCGTTGATGCATTTGACCAAAACGAATTCGTCATCAAACCTCATGTCGGGAATTTCTACGACTTTTATTTTATGATTCGTGCCCGGATGTTCTGGGCCGATGACAAGGCCTTGAGGAGGCGCGCACTCTAAAACTCTTAGGGTGAGATACAATAAAATTTGGTCAATATAAATGTTTTATTACGAAAAAATAAACATTTAAATACATTAACAGTACACCAAAACTAAAGTTTCTAGCAGAATTCCACAGTACACGCAGTTTCGTACTGCTTTCACCAATTTAATTCAATTACCTGAAAATTCTTATGGCCTTTGTATGTTGCAGCACATAGGATCTTTGATGTCACGTGCTTGTAAAGCACTAAGTCCACAACTGGACGAAAAATCTGCACAATACAAGACCCATTGACTCAATGTCACAAACAAATAACATTCTTGCACTGACAGCTTTCTTTTGCTGCATAACTCGAGTCCCTCATCGCAGGGATGGCACATATATACGTGGATAAAGTTAACTTACTGTTAAGACGAATTCGACCTAGCATGGCGATGGCTGGGAGTCGGAGAATTGAGAGACACACAAATTTTACGGTACTTACTCGGATCAGGGTTCTGGGCAGGAATGAAGCGTCGCTTCGCCCTTCTTCAAAAGAAACTTACGCTTTCCCGCGTGAACTACAGAATCCTTGTAATTCAGGCGGGAATCATCGATTATTTCGACATTGCGTATATTACTAAATCTATTTTATTCTTGAATGTGAAATATGACTGTTACGTTATATTTAAGATCAAGGAATTGACTTAAAGTTCCGGCTGAAGGCCGTAATCTGCAAATTCTTTAATGGCTATGGAGTCCTTGGCTCCAAATCTATACGTAGATAATTTATCTCGTACTAGTGATCAGCAAATTATATTTATTAATGAAAATTCATAACGTCTTCTTTGCTATACGACGCGCTCCTTCCCCGCCATGCCTTTAGGAATTGCGTCATAAACTGTCGAGTATTGGACAGCTTTCTGTTCAATGTATCGCCCGCGAGATCCCTCAGTCTTGCCCCAATTTAACGCAACACTTGTGAAGTTAAATGGCGGGGATTTCGAATGATCAGTTCGAAATTCACGACATACTCCACACCCGAAGTATGGGGCGTTAAAA
The DNA here is from genome assembly GCF_015104395.2 of Macrobrachium nipponense. Lineage (NCBI taxonomy): Eukaryota > Metazoa > Arthropoda > Malacostraca > Decapoda > Palaemonidae > Macrobrachium > Macrobrachium nipponense. The sequence goes on along the minus strand of NC_087201.1, from coordinate 22,657,135 downwards.
TGTTGGACAATTCAGGAAAGACTGAGCTCGGGGGGGAGTAACCACTCCTACACTACTCAGTCAGGCTCGCTGTGTAGCGCTCCACAGCGACTCTAACAGAGTACACAAAAAAACATGACATGTCAAAGAAATTATACATCAACATTACACCCAGGGTAATCAATGTCATATACAAATAAAACATCAATGGCAGATATATACATAAATGTACCCATACACATAAGGTAGACATGAATCAGCACAGAAACTTAATAGGCAATGGGCCTGCAACAAGATCAATAGCATAAATGTAAAGTCACGATCAAGGAAACATGAATATACTCTCATAAGGCATTCTGCCTTCACTCAATCAATGGCATGAAAAAGGAAACAGTCATGTATGTACAACCTTATATGCAACAAGCATAGACTTTAGGTACTCTCCTCAGAATGCAATATGCATGTTATTCTAGGCCACTCGCCTTCAATAATCAACAAGCATTAATCAGATAGACAGGCCATTTGCCTCCAAGGAAACAGATTTCAACCGATTCAGTATGTACTCTTTCACGGGACACATGCCCTCAAACGCTTTCACTTCTCTATAAGTACTCATATACATTTTTCGTAATTTACATTGAGGGTGGGGGCTACCTCTGCACAACACTCGACTTGTTTGCACAAGAGGGGGCTCCCACTACCTTACGCTAACCCGACGCACTTCCACCCTCTGAGGATTCAACTCACCTACACTTACTTGGGTCCACCCTCCCTACCTACCAGAATAAGGGACCTTCCTGTTTTCTTTCACTGTTTCTAGCATTAACTTATATATATTCGCTTTCCATTAAGCGCTTCATCAACTCGCGCTGCTTAGCAGCAGCCTTTCTCAAAGGGCGCGCAGAACGTCTTGGTCTGCCTAACTGAACGTCAACGTCACTACCACTCGATACCTCAGTATCATTCACTCCAGCACTCTCACTTACCGTATTGGTATCGCTCGATTCGTTACCAGTATCGTCAGTGTCTTTGTCACTCAAGACCTTTGTGGCTGGTTGTTCGGATGTTGCAGCCAGTGCCATCCCTTGGTCGTCCCCAGACGTCACAACATTTCCTGGAACACCTACTGCTGGGCTGTACGCTCCCTCGTCTCGGACCTCTTCGTTGCCGTCGTCGTCACGCACCGTCTCCTCCGTCGCACCATCAACATCGTCAGTCGCCGTTCGTCTCCAATGCCATCATCGTCATCTGAGGGGGCAAGTTCCAGGGGGACCAAGTGGCTGACAGCACGCAGGGACTCAACATCTTCGAACAATACCTTGGCCGAATGCATGACGTCATCGTCGTCCGGGTACGTCTCCACGATGCGTCCAAGGGGCCACGTTGCTCGTTTTTTATTTTCTTGCTTTACTAACACGATGTCTCTGGGGTGCAGCTTAGTGGGTTCCCCAGACTGACAATCGTGTCGGACTCTTAGGGCACTCAGGTACTCCTCCTCCACCTCTCTCGGAAGGCTTTCAAAGTGTCTGTTAGTTTAAGATATCGATCTCGTAGCCTCCGGGGAGGTGAAGGTAGCATTAAGGTCTTCATCTGGCAAAACAGGTGCCATTAAATTGATTAAGTGACCTCGCACTAAATGAGAGGGGGTGAGGACCTCGTCCTCGCACTTGTCACCGCTATACATCAATGGCCTATTATTCACTACCGCCTCCGCCTCTTTCACTAGAGTCAATACGTGGGCCTCCGGGAGATGCTTTCTCCCGAGGGCAATCTGAAGGGCACGTTTTGTGACACCAATCAGACGATCGAAAAAACCACGCCTTTCCACGGCGCACGGGTGTTTGGAATCGCCATTCTACGCCAGTCCCTCCTCAGGAACTGCTGGACTTCATCCTCTTCATAAAGTCCCTGAAGGAGGTTGCTGGCCGTCTTGAACGTTTGGTGGTTATCAGAAGTGATTGTGGTCGGGGGTCCATGCGTAGCACTGAATCTTCGAAGAGCTAGAACAAATTCCTCCGCATCCAAGGAGGGCAGAAATCTAAATACACGGCCCTGGTGGCCATGTATGTCACGAGGAGTGTATAGCCTGGCCGCGTTTCAGTTTGTATGGCTGCGGTGTGGTCCATGCCGACTGCGACAAATGGTTTCTGCAAGGTGATCCTTTCCTTCGGCAGGAAGGTGGTGGTGGTTGTCTCATCAGCGGTTGGAATGCTAGCACGCATTCTGGACACTTCCGTACAACTTTGCTTCAGCAATTGACCTCAGGCCCGGCGTCCAGCATTTCTGTCGAAAAATCGCATTAGCGTATTGACGTTACAATGGAGGTGCAAACAATGCAAATACTTTAAGTATGCTCTGACTAAGTGTCCCTTAGCATGCAAAAGAATTAAATGTTTCATCTCTTCAGTTTGGGACACTCGTCCCCTAGTGCAAATCAATTTGTCTACTATTATTAGACTTAATTGCCTCACAAAAATTCAATCATTCTCACGATGGGGTCTGACCTCACCCTCCAAATATGCATACACAGTAGGTAAATAGAATTTTTGTTCTAATAAGACAAGAACTCGAAAGGATCCCTTTTCACTTTTGCCACTTTAACACTAATTTGGTTACTCTAATCAAAATTCGGAACTCAACCTTCCTGAGTAGTAGTTCCCATATCTCTCCTGGGGGAATAGACCTTGTTTCTTCCCGCAGTTCCTGCACCGCCGCTACCACGGTTCTGATATTTGTTAGATCTTCCTCTTTGAAGGGAACAGGCTCTCCTGGGATTCCCAAGAACTCTGGACCTTGGCGCCAAAGACGATTCTGCTGCAATTGCTGGATTGTTGCGCCCCTTGACAAGACATCAGCAGGATTCTGTTTGCTGGGCACATACTTCAATCTGAAATCACAAATCTGGTGGAGAAAAACAACTTCCGCCACACGGTTAGATATAAAGATATTTTTGTTGTCCTTGGCATCCGGGGATGCCACCCATGCTAAGGCAACTTTGCTATCTGACCAGATACTAATTTCTTGCGGCTCTATTAGCCCTTCATCGTTTTCACTAGCCTACAACCTAGCAGCAATGCTAAAAGTTCTAATTTAGGGATGGTGATTTTGAGCATCCCTTTTCGGAGTGATTCTCATTTTGCTGGTGAGTAATCTTACGTTACTTTCTTCATCTCTGACATACGCTACAGCACCGTATGCCCTACTACTGGCATCGGTGAATATATGGTGTTCGGATCTTCTGACCCCTGCCGCTCTCGGAAATGTTAACTCACAGACTGATTTCAATTCTACTAGCAGTTCTCGCGCTTCTTTAGCCTTTTTCCTTACATAACACATCATCCCATCCAATTTCTTGTTCCCAAAGTTGTTGGAGAAACAGTTTTCCCCTAACAAATAAAGGACTGACAGACCTAGCGGATCGTAAATTGATGCTAGCAAAGATAGTACCCTACGCTTCATAGGTACCCATCCCTCCCCAAATCACGAATCCTCTCACTCTCTTTCACACACAGACGGTCGACGTCTCGAGCCCATCTCAGCCCGAGCACGCTCACATTCACAGGTTCTTTCCACTCTCTCTCGCTATCGAAGGCTATACTGTTTGTTGCCCACCCTTCTAATGGCATTCTGGCCCTATCCAAAATTGCGTGGACAGATTCTTGTTCCTTTTTCATCTCATCCAAACTGTCAAATGTACTGACATAGTTATCAACATAAAAGGACTTGCTTAATTCAGGTCTTCTTCTAACTTAAATGATGACTCAACACTTGTTGTAACAAAAAGGGACTAGCCGTGATGCGAACACCATGACTCTGAAAGCGAAGGTCAGTGCTCGACCTGCTACCTCTCGCCACAGGAATCTTGTATATTTGGCATCACAGGGATCTAACAGTACTCTATGAAATGCTTTGCTTATGTCTGCAAGCATGGCGTATTTATTCATTCAAAACTTTAGAAGCAAATTATAGGCCAACTCCACTAAATTAGGCCCAGGTAACAGGCATTCATTTAAGGATTTATTATTCTTAGCTTTGGATGAGGCATTGAATACGATTCTAAGTAAGGGGGGTCGTGCGGCTATCCTTTTTAATGCCGAAATGCGGCATGTAGTATCCTTCTATTTTTGGATCACTTTTACTTCATATATAAATCCTGCCTCTAGGTATTTGTCGATCACTCCCTGATATTGATCATAGTATTCCTTGTCTTTCTGAAATTTGGTTTGCAACGAATCCAGCTGTGCAACAGCATTTCTAAAGTTGGTTTCTGGCCTACCTTCTGAACGGAACGGCAAGCTAACCTGATATCATTCAGGCTTGTTCGTTACACTCTGCGAAACCTTTTGCATGGCTTCCGCTTCGCGGACAGTGTACTGCTCGGATGGGGCGATGCCTAAGGTATCTAAACGACCACCATTCACTCAACATCAAATGCAATTGGTTCGCTCGCGACGACCCTACATACCCTGAGTGTTCTCACATGATCTATCTTGTGACCTTCTAATAGCCACTGTGGCACTCTCCCATATGGCGACATGCCATTATGGGTCAGAAAAAGACTTATCCCATCGATCTTTTCTACTCCAATAATGAAATAATTAAAATAGTCTGCACCCACAAGAATGTGCACGTTTCGTAAATTATCGCTCTTACTGTCAGGATCTGCTAACGTGACTCCCTTCCCACTAGGTGTTGTCTTACTCTTACATAAACCTGCGTTATGAATCGGGACGTCTACGTTCTCGTGAACAACTAGTTTCATTCGAACAATTCTATTACCCATCTCTACCCGGCAACTCACTACGTCATACTGGCCACTGATTTCTGCTGAACCAAAAGGAGCAATGTTTAATGCCACCTTGCCTACCACTGGCAGGCCTAGCGGAGATAAAACTTCGTTGACTCCCAGTGTCCAAAAACAAGCGAACCCATTTACGCCCCTGCTTATGATGGATTTCGGCCATGGCCGTTGGCAAAATCGTACAGGGAAGATCTACACTAGACGTTTGGGCTACTTAGCGCTCTTACACGGTTGTGATTCTACTTTCTCTTTGGGCGGACGGGTGGGGGTTTCTATCGTGCTGCCTGGTCGTCGCATTTACTACAGGGCGGGAGGTTGTAGCTTGACTGTTACTTACTAAACTGGGATTACTTCGGGACGAAGTGGAGGGAACTGAATGTGCTTTTCTAAAGCTGCTATTATCACAAATGGAAGTATTATGATTATTTCCACAACTTTTACAGGAATTGGGGTTAGTGCATCTATCACTACGGTGACCTGACTGAAGGCAATTAAAACACAGGCCCTTTCTTAGTAGAATGCGGCGTCTGGCAGCCACGTCACTTACTCGGCGGCATCCGTGAGGCGGGTGCCGTTCATTGCAAAAGGGACAAGAATTATTCTGCATAGGTTTCATTTTGGGTCTAACGCTGACATCGTTATTCTTATCAGATTCTAATTTTTCGCCTCGCTGTAATGCGTCATCTTCCAACATGCGAATTATGAAGTCTATAGCTTCAAAAATTCTTCAAAATTATAGTCCCATTTTTCTGAGGTGTTCGACCACCTTTCAATAGAGCTTACCTTCTGACAACTTCTGATTGATAAGGCTCATGACCATGCCATGGCCTATATCATTAGTACTGAGCCTCTTAATTTGCTCAATGATCACTGTTAACTCAAACCTGAACTTCTTCAGCTCTACGGGGTTCAACGAGGGTACGAATATGTTGGCAAGTTTTCGATGCAAGATCACGAGCGTTTGGTGTACATTACCATATTGCTTATCCAAGAGATCTAACGCTACCTGGTAATTCGCGGCGGTTACACTTAGGGATTTAACGATCCTGAGCGGATCCCTGCCCAGAGTCCCTAATAAGTAAGTAAATTTGGACACGTCGTCCAAATATGCCTTCGATCCACGTGGATCGTAAACAATTCTCTGTAAGAAGCAATTATTCCTGCACTTCCCCTTCAAAAGTGGGGAGAGGCAGCGGTTTCAATTTGGGGAGGGAAACATTCCCTGTCTGAGTAACTTTCAGTTTATCGATTCGATTCAACAAAAGGGTAGAAGCTCGCACAGCTTCTGCTAATGTTTGCCTGATTCTGGCATCTAAGTTAGATTCTAACTTTACGACTTGACGTTTGTACAGCTCTCGAAGCTGACCTTCTTCTTGTCTCAACTGTGTGACCAAATTTTGGTACACGCTCTCAGAATACATTTCTACTAACGCACGCTGAGATTCGGCGAGTAAGTTCGCGGTGAGACTCAGCAAGGCCTTGAAGTGAACAATCATAGCAACTGCCATTTTGTATTATTTACTCTACTTCTTCGGGGGTTTATGCAAACTAGGAAATGAGGATTTTTCTTACGTTATGAAGACGGGGTGCAAAGACTAGTGACACGTGGGTTTAATTGCACATCGGAACAAGCTGAGCCTAGTTATTTTGTCTGTCTCTCTCTCTCCTGATTAATCTCATTAAACGATTGAGGAATGCGTTACGGATTTCTGAATCAAAAATGGACTCCGTCCCTTTGTTTGCCTTCGCGTAGGCCCGAGAGTTCATAGGCAAGTGTCGGACTCCGTACCGACTTCTTTTGTAGCAGTATTTGAGATTCTCGCATTAAAGTTCTTTACCTTCTTGACATATTCAACAGAATTTACAGTAAAACGATTATCAGGGAGATACTCTCTGATCTCTGCGTCACAGATATCAATTATGTCACAAATTTTCCTCAAGCGTTCAATAAGAGTACGTAAATTATCCCAAACGGTTTTTGGGGTGATCGTGTTTGCTAGGTCGTTTCCTCCTACATACAACACAACCAACTCATACCGTCTCTGCCAGAATGATAGATTACTATCTAAAAATAGACTGACCAGACTTCCTGGCCTTCTAAAGATCTCAATCTGGTTATCTGAACACTGTGGCAGATTCGGTAGGAGCTGTCTGTGTCCTATCAATGCTACCCTATAGACCATACTTTATTGAAATTTGCCTTCAAGCTCTAGAGCGCACTTGTCATCCGGTTCTCGAAGGACCAAATGTCGGGAATTTCTACAACTTTTATTTTATGATTCGTGCCCGGATGGTCAATATAAATGTTTTATTACGAAAAAATAAACATTTAAATACATTAACAGTACACCGAAACTAAAGTTCCTAGCAGAATTCCACAGTACACGCAGTTTCGTACTCGCATTTCACCAATTTAATTCAATTACCTGAAAATTCTTATGGCCTTTGTATGTTGCATCACATAGGATCTTTGATGTCACGTGCTTGTAAAGCACTAAGTCCACAACTGGACGAAAAATCTGCACAATACGAGACCCATTGACTCAATGTCACAAACAAATAACATTCTTGCACTGACAGCTTTCTTTTGCTGCATAACTCGAGTCCCTCATCGCAGGGATGGCACATATATACGTGGATAAAGTTAACTTACTGTTAAGATGGAATTCGACCTAGCATGGCGATGGCTGGGAGTCGGAGAATTGAGAGACACACAAATTTTACGGTACTTACACGGATCAGGTTCTGGCAGGAATGACGCGTCACTTCGCCCTTCTTCAAAGGAAACTTACGCTTTCCCGCGTGAACTACAGAATCCTTGTAATTCAGGCGGGAATCATCGATTATTTCGACATTACGTATATTACTAAATCTATTTTATTCTTGAATGTGAAATATGACTGTTACGTTATTATTTAAGATCAATGAATTAACTTAAAGTTCTGGCTGAAGGCCGTAATCTGCAAATTCTTTAATGACTATGGAGGTCCTTGGCTCCAAATCTATACATAGATAATTTATCTCTTACTAGTGATCAGCGAATTATATTTATTAACGAAAATTCATAACGTCTTCTTTTCTATAAGACGCGCTCCTTCCCCGCCATGCATTTAGGAATTGCGTCATAAACTGTCGTGTATTGGACAGCTTTCTGTTCAATGAATCGCCCGCGAGATCCCTCAGTCTTGCCCCAATTTAACGCAACACTTGTGAAGTTAAATGGCGGGGATTTCGAATGATCAGTTCGAAATTCACGACATATATGTACATATATGTGCAAACATATATATATATATATATATATATATATATATATATATATATATTATATATATATATATATATATATGCACGTGTGTGTGCGTGGAGTCCGTGTGTGTGTTAGAATAAAGTAGGAACTCGCATACTAACTTCAGATAAGATCAGACACTGAACACTATATAACAGAGCTGCTAATATAGTGCGAAGGGAAAGGAAATACTATACTGCGTCTTAACTATAAAGATAAAACCGGATGTCCTGTGACTGGAATCAAAACTTAGGCCTATGTGCCTGGCGACGGCTCCCAGACAGACGCAAGTGTCTCGATGGAAGAGTCACAGGTCGCAACCCTTACATAATCTGTTGGTTTAAAACATGTAGTACTACAATGCCCGATTGTAAACGGTCCATTCAAGTGTATATAGGGAAATCAATAGATCATACTTCAGTGCAGCTTCTTTTACACTTCCACTGGCTAGCATGATACTATTAACACTCGATGTTGTGATGACTATATCATTATTATTGTTGTATCATATCCAACCATACCATTCTTCAAAGAGATTCAGCTGCTTTCATTGCCGTATGGTACTACATGGATGGACTTGGATCTAAAGCTGTTAATTAACAGTGATTTTTATGATATACTACATGTATATTATTCTCATCAATTTGAGTCATGAATTAACTCAGTATTGACAATTCCTTCCCATAGTTTAATACCGGTGATTTTACTACTTTTTAATGTTATGAATAAACACTAAGAAAGCAAAATTTTGGCTTGTTTTTTTTTGTTTCTCAATATTTTTGTACTATTTTCTATAACTTCAAATGTAGTATACTTATGCCGTTTACGAAAAGTAATCAAATTCCCAAGAACCAGGTAAACCGATTACTAAAAATTTAGTCCTTTGGTTTAAGAACCAATTACTATAAATTATAGTCCTTTAATTTAAGAACCGAGTAAACCGATTACTATAAATTACAGTCCTTTAATTTAGCCCTAATTTTTCTTAACTACCACAAACATTTTATCAAAATATATTTTTTCGAAAATTATATCCTACCAGTTTTCATAGGTTAGGCTTGAATATATGTTCTAAAAGTCAATAGCATATGTTAAGAATAGAAAAGTTTTGCCACAGCCAGATGACAGTAAGAGTGATAATGCGTTCACTTGTGGGTGATATTAGTCTCTATTACGTATGGTAAACTGAAGTCAACATAACGAAAGGCTGCTCTAATAAGAGATATATGTTTTTCTTTTTTCAGAAAAAGTTTTAAGGTATAATAGCAGCACATTTTCGTAGGTTGATTTCCAGCTTTTCTTAAAGCACTAACTCTAAAACTTGCTGCTTGAAGTTTTAATACTATGCATAATTAGTACCTAAATCCTGTTTCCTATTCCTAAAAAAAAAAAAATTTTTGATCAATATCATACGAATTTTATAAAGACATCTTACATAGAATTTTGGGAAATGTCAAAATTGCATTCATTTCATGAAGACAAAGATATCCAAAGCTATTTAACATAGGAAACTTGAAACTGTCTGAGAAGTGTATTAAACGGAGACGAACCAACGAATCACTTAGATAAACACCAAATATAACATCTCTGAAACTTGCAACGTCTTTTTTGATATTATGTACTTATGGACCATAGATACATATTATTTACAAAATATCTTCCTTCAAAATAATTTTGCATGAAGAAAAAAAATCCTGATTAAAAAACCAGATGAAACAAAAAAAAAGTTCTTAGTTTTTAAAACCAAAGAGGAGTGGCAGGACTAAGCTGAGGCAACTGATATTTATTGACCAAGTATTAATGGCAGTGTTGCCAATGAAATTTTTCAGTTTCCCCCACTCCACTGATCGTCAAGTTCATTCACTTGAGCTGGTGGTGCTAAATTAGGGAAATTGCTTGCAATCCCAGTTATTGATGATGGCAAAAAACTTACGTTTGATGCAATAGCTGGATCAAGAATATTTAGCTTGGCAATTACACTGCCTTCATCCAATGGAAATCTCTTCCTTATTTGAATACAGTTTGACAAGAAATTTCAAGCAGCCATTCGTGAATCTTTGCAAAATATCACTTGGTAAAGGTTCATTTATTAGTTGTGCCATCGCTAGTCCTCCCAGGGAAATGTTATCATGACTTTAGTGATTATTTTTATTACTTGGATCAATATCTGAAAGCTAGACACGTTCAATTTATTGCCTCATCCACAAAACAGCTTAAAATATTTCTATATTCAGACATTACCATAAAATATAAGCTGTGTAATCGAAAGTGCTCAGATTGAAATTTTATATTAAATGAGTCCACTTTTCATAAGATATATTGCAGAAAAAGGAGCATGTGCCGTGTACCACAATTGCTCTATGTATCATACACTCTTCGAGCGCCATCAACTTTATCAAATTTTGTTTCACTCTGAAAATGATTTAACATCCATTTCAAAACTGTAGGCTATCCTTTTAAAAATAACATAATTTAAACTAGATTCCCATTTTATTGCTTAATTTCCCCAAAATATCAACAATTTTTGCTGGGGGAATTTCCCCTAGGTTTGGCAGCACTGACTAATGGTAATCTATGGATTGGTCCCATACCCTGTCCTGTAGACAATATTTAAGTGCTTTGAGCTCTCTTGAAAGTAAAGCACTACAAAGATGATTTGTCTTTTCTATTTACAATACAATATTATAATACGTGTTTGCTCAAAAGCCTTTTTTATTCTTTATTATTTTTCACCTAATATAAACTGATTATGTAAAATTCAGCTAAAATTTGGTATTCATCGTTAAATTTTGCAATATTATCTAAGAAATTTTAATTACCTATTTAATTTTAGCAACGAAACAGAAGAGGTTGGACAAAAGGAATTTAAAAAGCGAGAAGAAAGGTGTGTGTCCCCTGTGCCAGGTCACCAGCAAGCTCCAATATCTGGCTACCGGACCCCATAACCAAAGAGGACCACTATGATGTCTGTTCCTTCGAGTCGAAAGAACCTCCCGTTGTGGGTATGACGTCAGGTGGGAGGCAGTCACATACGCAAGGTAACTTTGTGAATTAGTCAATGAAGGAGGTTTTGATCCAATGCCACTTAATTTTGCTGCGTTTGGTTGTTTTCCTGTGAGGAGTTAAGAAAACATTAGATTCCTTAGGTTACCCAAACTGACGAAGATAAGAATCGGGTTTACCTGTGCAGGAGAGAACACCCAATAAATACTAAGGAAAGTCGAGTGTGAATCTGCATTTTGAAAAGTGCTTTCAAATGAGAGTAGAGAATATAACCTTTATTTAAGTTTCAAAGGGGCCCCTTGTGTCTTCAAAGTCATTGCTAAAGTTATGTGCAATAGGTAGAAGTATAATTCTACAAAAAGGAGGTTGAGGATGGAAAGAGAGTGATGTTTTACAATGATTTTATTAGAAAACTAATCTGTTATAAATTTTAAAATATGAGGGAAATTGATGTAGCACAGCTTACTCAAATAAACATGAAACCGTAATGTACATATGATCGCATACACAAGGATAAGAACTACTACTACTCATATTCTCTGCAAATTTGAAAAAAAAAATCACCAAAAATTATTCTCATTAGAATACATCAATGATCTGAATCTACGGCTGAATACGTAAGCAACAGTTACACAACCTTTTTAACATGACTGCCGAACAGAACAAAACTTATGTTCATAAATATCTGATATCGCCCCATTCATGATACGAGGTTTTATAGATTCTAAATGGCTTGGCTACACAAACACACAAACAAACACTTCCTGCCTCTTTGATAGCACCAGGAAGAAGGAAGAATTTCTTGTCAGCTCGGTTTGAAACACTATATACTACATGGGATAAATTTGTCAAATTATTTCCCACGTAATTTAGAGCAAAATAGTTTTTCACTAATATAAGATTTAATATGCCAAATGCCTGTTGTATTATTTTCTTCCTTGTCTTTTTCCATTAGATGATAAAAATGCGTGACTTCGGGTAATTTCTAAGACGGATGAAATGTGATCCAATTATATAAGTAAATTCCCCGTTAAAACGTAAATATGGAATGGAACGGAGCATTATCTCCCCCTCCCCTTATCAAGCCTGCGTGTGGGTTGACATTGTGTTCTTTGGATATTGCCTAATACTAGAGACAAACATCGTTTACAAGTCAACACGTAATCACCCTTGCTATTTTCTAACCATGCCAGTTCTATTAGTAGATGGAATGTATGTTTATCTATTGAGTATACATATTATTATTATAAATATGTATCTTTCTTCAACGTGGACAGAGGCACAGTTAGCGCTTAAGGGAAAAAGAAGTTTGATAAGTCTTTTAATTAGAATAAGAGCAAACTCTGGCTAGAAATAGGGTATGCAGACAAAATGCCGAGGGTCATTGTTGTCGCGAAAAGGGACAGACCTCCTTTTTGCGATAAACCTGCCACAAATGTCAGGCTAACTTCAATAAGAAGAAGAATCAATGACGAGTGCAAGCGACTACGTAACTTATGTCACGGGTATATGAAAAATGTAACTAATCAATATGACACTCTGTGGGGCAGGGAAGCGAAATAACCTGATATAAACTTTATATATCTTATAAAACTCTGAAACAAAATTAACCATGTATAGAAGATAAAAACAAAGGAAGTGCACCTAGCGAGTTTACTTAAGTTGTAACCCATCTTGTAAAACTATAGTTCTTTGTCCACCTTAATATGAATTACCATATCTTGCAGTTAACACATGAAAATGAGTAAAGTGTAAAGAATTATTACAGCATGATGTCACAGAAGTTGTACTTGAGGGCAATGACACGCACAGCGTGCATTCGCTTCCAAGGTTCTGAAGAGAAAAGATAAAATGTAAGAGTCGTTACTTTGATTCAATTACCATGATATAGTCTAAGTTTATCGCAGGGTATCGCACGCATCCTTTGAATAATGAAGCCTAATTCGAGTTTGTTTAGTCAAACTTAAAGTGAATAATCCTATTATATGGATTTTGTCACAGATTTCTTGATTTTCTTATTTTTTGGTCCACCTCAGGACATAGAATTGCAATGGCCACGTGCTACTTTAATTCATTGAGGTTTCATATTAAATGTTTCCTGTGACCTATCCACGAGGAATTAACTTGTATATAATATGTGAGGCAATGTTTTGAGTGTAATTATAGTTTATTTTTTTAATAAAAGTGTAAAACTGTAAACCTTGTTGTCTTAATGCCTCCACCGAGTTGTAGAGTCTAGTCCTTCAGACCTTGTTATAGTCCTGACCACCGGGCTAGAACCTAAGTCAAAAGTGAATAATTTGCAACATTTGGCCCATCAAACCGGATAACAAGGACTCTGCTGCTCGGAAGACATTGAGTAGGCATAGTGTTTATGGTAGCACTAAAGGGACACACCCAGTTACCGCCAAATCTGCCACAATGTAGTGACATGGATATAGAAATTTAATGATGAAAGTTCGCAATTCTGCGACAACCTGAAAGTGCTCATCAAGCGATTGAGGAGCCAGACCAAAGTAATCGTAATCTGTAATGCAGAATTAAGAGAATACTCAAGCGGAAATCATTTTCATATAACCCTGGAAGACCACCAAGCAAACGTACAAAATTTCAATCCCCATCTAAGAAAGCACTGTTCAAAAACGACATAAGTACGATGTTAGACATCTTTCCATGAAAACAGAAGCTTATAAGTTGGGCAAGAAATCTGACAGTGTTCATTTTACAAGTTCAGTAAAGGCAGTGTTCCCCAACCACTTGATGAGACTGATAAGAGCAGAGCATGACCATCAAGCCGAGTAGGAGTCCATAGCTGCCACAATCTTGTATTAACCTTCCTCCCTCTTCGTAATGTAAAATCACTCTTTTGTTTCCTTTTTAACCACTTGTAATAAAAAATCATCATGGCAGCAGCCAAGGCAATACAAATTCTATCGGACCTGATCCTAGAAGTTCAACGCAAGCTAATAGAAATGTGTACTGTGGCTGTATACCAGAATCTGGTCGACAATATTCGTAGAGACTAGAAACAGCTTCATTCGCTGTATCTGTCAAATGTTGCTAAATAATAATCTCTACGTACGAGGGAGAAGTGAGTGAATATGCTTCATATAGAGAATTGTTTGAAATTCATGTTAATTGTAGAAGTGGCTTGGACAATATGACCAAGTTCATGTACTTTCTCGGTACCTTGGGAAGGGATCCACTCAGAGTTGTCAAATCTCTGAGTGTAACCACTGCTAACTATCTAATTGCACAAGATCTGCTTGATAAACAGTACAGGATTGAACATCAAACACTTGTCATATTGCATCGGCGGTTAGCCAATATCTTCGTACCTACATTAAACCCCGTGGAACTTGAGGAATTCCATTTTGAATTGACCATTTTGATCAAACAGTTTAAACGTTTGAGCAAGAATGATATCGGTCACGGTATGATCATGAGCCCAATAAATCAAAAATTATCTGAGGGTAAATTCTGTAAAGTTGTGGAGCACTTGCGCAAGTGTGACTATGATCTTGATGAGTTCTTCAATGCCATTGATTTCTTCATTCGTATGCCCGAGGACGGTGTGCTTCAAAAGGGCGAGTCCCTAAAACCTGATGTGAAACCTGAAATGAACGCAAACCAAAAACCTAAAGTTAAAAATTGTCCATTTTGTAACGACAGCCATTCAGCACACAAGCGCTACAGACTGCTAGATTAGCAGCGAGACATCGTAAGCTGATCTGCACTAGAAGGTGTTTCAATTGTCTAAATGTAGGGCACAGAAGCAAACAGTGCCAAAGTAAGAATTCATGTAAGTTGTGCGGTGCTAAGCACCATAATTTAATTTGTGATAACAGACACCCCCCATGACCTCATCTTCACCCTCGGTTGCCCCTTCTCATAATGTTCCTAGTGCATCACATGTAACTTCTCGCCCGGTGAAGACTGCAACTCCAAAAGGTAACCAGAAGAACACTTACTACCCAAACACCAAACAGAAGGATTCAAAGTCTTGTGTAAATACAAAGGTAACGTTGAAAAGTCCCTCGCTAAAACTCCCTTGTTCATTGTTGCCAGCAGCCACTGCCACATTACGCATCCAATTGTTCCTCAACACCAGGAGGCAGCGCAGCTTCATATCAACCTCCTTACCCAAGAGATTAAATCTCCCCATCATAGGTCGAGTAGCATTAAATCTAGCTCCCTTTGGTTCTACGGAAATCGAGGGACGATTCGATGTGGTGGTGTGCAAGATCGAAATAGGAAAACAAGTAATTCGCACGAAGTTAGTATCATTATACTTATCATTATACTTATCTCATTATTCAGTGTTATCCGATAACAAATTTTTGTATTTCTCTTTCATTTGTTTTTACCTAATTTATCAAATAGAAAGGGATGTCGAATAGTTAAGAAAGGTATGTCAAATAGTTATTTTTCTTCGACGTAATTTATACACGTGTTGCAGATTTTTTTCGACCCTTTATAATTTCTAATTTGCTTTATATATGTATAATTTTTATCGTACTTATTTGTGTTGTCAGGTCCTTGTATTTCCTTTGATAATTAATGGACATCGGGAGGAGGAAGTTTGCATTCCCTCACTTTTGACGGGTTCCTTCTCAAGACGGAGGAGTGCAGTGACTCAACTCCTTTCACGCCATTCCTTCGGAATAACTACAGTTTTTCGTTATTTCAGATATAGATAATTGTCATTATTATTAATAGTTAATAACAAGAAATGATTAAGAAATCATTTCTTGTTAATTGTTAATTAAATATAATTTGAAGCCTAAAATTGTTTATTTTACGATTGTTCCATACATTAATTTTATCAAAGTGCCCGATCATGTAGACGTGCCCATTCACAACATAGGATATGCTAAAATAAAGAAACATCTCATAAGTAAAGGTTATCACATTGCCGATGAAGAGACGCAACATGATAAAGTAAAACTAGACATACTTGTAGGAGCCAATAATTTTAGCTACTTCGTCCTTGGGTCAGAACAAATCAATGGGATCAACCTTTTCATAACACATTGGGGAATGTCATGATTCGAAAAAGTTCCACAGTGGGCACTTGAAGGTGCTAAGCAAAGAACCACACACACACTTCACTTGTGTAGGAAAGCAATGCCAGAAACAGATGTCGTTGAATGGAGGCGACTAGACCGAATCGGGATCCCTCCTTCCGAGCAGTATACGGTTCAAGAAATAGATGCCATTGAGATGGTAATCCAGAGTGTTGTCCATACTGAACATGGCTATCAAGTGAGTCTCCCTTTTAAATCCAAAGTTAGGCCATACATGAATTATCGAAATGCTATGGCCCAGTTAGAATCACTCAATGCAAAATTTGATTGGGAACCCAAAACCACGCCGATTACGACAAATTATTGCGATCTTATTTAGAAGCGGGATTCATCGAGAGGTTAGAAGCACATAAAATCGAAGGATATTACATGCCTCACTTTGGGGTTAAAAAAGAGAGCCGTACCACCCCCTTACGCATTGTGTTCAATGCATCAGCGAAGTCCAAGGACAGACTGTCATTGATTAAATGATTGCCTTCTATCTAGCCTCAACTTGGTATGAGCACTGTATAACTTGTTAGTGAAGTTTAGATTTGGTAGATATGCCCTAATTTCAGATATTGGCAAAGCGTTCTATCGCATATTGTTAGATCCCAGTGATGCCAAGTGCACACGATTCCTTTGGCGTGAGACGCCTAGTCGTACTGCTGCCTTTGCCTTTTGGGTTGTGGTATTTGGCGTCACTGTGAGCCCCTTCCACCTGAAACAAGTCCTTCAGACTCATTTGCAGAGGGAATGGCTGCCAGACTTGCTTAGTCAATTTTATGTAGATAACTATATCCAAACCTTTAATGAAACACAATCACTAATGCAGGAACACAAGTGCTCAAGAGAACTCTTAGAACGAGCTATACAAGCCTTTGACTGGCTGGGCCAGTAATGCGAGAGAATGAGTTGGGATGAACCTGTGTGTGTGAGTGTGTTGGGGGTGGAATGGAACAAGGATGAGGATAAGATCCATGTGAAGGGGAGTCCAGGGATCCAAGAGATAAGGGAACAGTAGGTACATACGAAACCTACGAATTTAGACCCCATAGGCTTGGTTAGTCCTCTGTTTGTGAGTGGAAAGTTGTTTCTACAACAAATCTGGGAAGATGGTGTACGATGGAAAGATGTGCTAGATGATGCTAAGGTCCAAGAAGCCAGTAATTTGCTACAGGAGTTCAAGTCCGTAAGTGAACTGGGGATTGAGCTATCTTTAGGCTCAAAGGGTTCTGAGTTACACGTATTTTCTGATGTGTCAAGTATGGCCTACAGAGCCATTGCATACATAAGAAAAGGGAATGAAAGACCGTTCTTCTAATGAGCATAATGTGGGTTACTCCCCGAAAGATGATAAAATTAACAATCCATAAGTTGGAATTGTTAGCCTTGTTGTTGGGATGTAGATTAGCTAAACATCTGAAATCACTGATAGATCCGTCAACTGTCACCTTGTGGACGGATAGCAGAGTGGTAATCGCTTGGGTGAATAGTAATAGGGATAACGAATGTATTCATCAACTATCGGGGGAGGGAGATTCTCTTTACCCTACAGAATAACAACATGGCCTTGAAATACGTGCCAACCTGTCAGAATCCAGCTGATATCTTGTCAAGAGGAGCCACCTTGAGAGAAATGAAACAGAATCAGTTGTGGATGAGTGGCCCCCCTTCTCTGCATTATGTTGGATAGCCAAAACTGTCAGAAGACGTCTTTGTGTCAGAGCCCGTGACTGAGACTGTTGCCTTGATCCTCTGTGAAATGAGGGAAGAAGTCACAATGGTAGAACCTAGCAAGACATGGGAAATCATGGCATGGGGAGTAGAGTTTCCTGGTTTGTTGAGAGTTATGAAATTGGTATTCAAATTTCTGAATTTAAATCAATCTCCTTTCTTAATGTTAGTAAGAATGGATCAAAGAAAATATTTTGCCAGTACCTATGCTTATTTAGAAACTAATGTTAGAGTTGCTAGAGATGTGATTAATTTTGCTAACCGATTAAATCTATGTCTAATAGATAGAATTGTGTACACACAAACTAGAATTCTTGATGAGAACCGTTGTAGAAAGTTAATTGTTCTATTGCCTGCCAATGGCACCTTAGTTAGGACATACTTAACTTATTTGCATCGTTGTAATATGCATTGCAGTGTCAATGAACTCTTGGGTCTTTTCCGTCAGGACTGTTGGTTGCCCGGACTGAGTATCAGGGCGAAACAAGTCGTGGGATAGTGTAGAGCCTGCGTAATCGCCTTCAAGCCCCTACTGATGCAGCCACCACCGCCTCCACTACCCAAAGAAGGAGCGAACCTTAGTCGCCCACTCAAATATGTCGGAGTGGACCACACGGGTCCCATCCACACCACAGAGGGAGCAGGACACATCCTGCTCATCACCTGTATGGCCACCAGGGCAGTATACCTAGAGTTTTGCGGTAATCTGGAAGCCATAACCTTTATCCTGGCTCTGCAAGGATTCGGCACAACCCATGGTGCTCCTTCACTTTTCGTCTCGGACAATCACCAGACGTTCAGATTGGCCAGCCACTTCCTGCGGGAATTGTATAAAGACGACGACGTCCTGGAGTTCCTGAGGAGGACTGGCATTCATTGGTGTTTCCAGACGCCCCGAGTACCATGGAAGGGAGGTTTCTTGAAGAGGTTAATAGGAGTAGCAAAACGCACGCTCTAGGTAGCCTTCCTGAAGAAGTCATTTCCGGAGGAGCACGTCCGGACATTAGTGAAGGAGGCCAAAGCCGTGGTCAATAACCGACAACTCATGTGCACCGGGGACGGGCGAGGGGATCAAGTCCTCACACCCTCCTACCTACTGCGAGGACGCCTCATCATTCTTATGATCCCTTTCTCCCACCAGAAGACCTGAACCAGACGTTGACCACCCACAAGCTCAGAGACCATTCTCTTCTGTTGACGGACACTCTGAAGGCGTTTCGCGAGCACTGAAAGAGAGAATATCTTTTTGCCCTACACTCCAGACATGACTCTTGACCCGGAAAAAGGGCTGATCTTTGCCCGGGAGACGTCGTGCTCATGAAAATCGAAAAGTGTAAGAGGGCTGCGTGGCCTCTTAGTAAGATTATGGAGGTCTATCCCAAGGAAGATGGGGTCGTCCGATCTGCCAAGGTGCTGTGTGCTGTACGACATCACATAAACCCTGCCAGGTATCAGCCACCTCATTCCCCTGGAAATTACCTCCACCGAAGACGATGATCAGGAAGAAAACTACGATGAGGATACAGCCCAGGACACGACGGAAGCAGTCAAGGACAGCGAGGACGGGACGGACGGTATTGGGGATGTGAGTGGCTCTGCATCTTCGGTCTCTGCAATGGAGACTGGGAAAATTCTGGTCTCTTGCGGGGGACTCACCCCTGTTAATGGTTCCTCTGTCTCTGGAAGTGAGAGAAGACCTTCGTTGGTGGTTGGACGACCAGAATCTTTCGAAGGATGTCCCTCTGCGGTCTCTTCCACCGGACTTCCTTCTGTACCATCGATAGAATCAAAGAAGAAGAGGGAGTTATGTTTAGGGAAAGCAAGTACATGGTAGAGTCTCAGGGTGGACAGGGTGCAGATGATATGAATAACAGGCCCGTAAGAGACTAGAGTATTGTATCTTCGGGCAGTCATCCTCAGGATGGGCGAGTTGACCGAGAAGAAGAGCAGATCGTGCGCCCTAAAGCAGAGAGCAGCAGTGATACAAAGAAAACGGATGAAAAGATTGGGTAGAACATGAGTTTGTGTAAGACAGAGAAAAGGGCAGTCATATACGAATCACAGGAAGGACCATGTAAGGTGAGTTCACGTCAGAAGGAGTTTGAAGGATGATAGAAAATGGTGTAGTTGTACATATTCAGGAGTAACTTTGAGTAAGTGTTCTCGTGTCAGCTGAACTGGCTGTGCCGGACAAGGTGTGTTTAAGATTCTTGCTTATGTCATAATGTAAGATTGTACCACTGAAAGATGATCACCTTAAATGCCTATATGTAAGTGTATTTTGAAATGTATATGATATATTTGCTCCAACCGGTCTCCAACGGCCAGCGCTCGTCACATTGACGTCAAGTCATATGTAGTCGTTGGAGTTTCCCTCTCGCCGTCTAATCCTTCTGAATGCTCAGCCTTGTGGTCAGAATTTTGCTGGTGCAGAGGATGTCGCAAAAAGGAAGGAACCCCCTTTTTGCAACAAACCTGCTGCAAATGTCAGCTTAACTTGAGTAAGAAGAAAAATCATTGACAAGTGCAAGTAACTACGTGACTTATGCCACGGGTATGTGAAAAATGTAACTAATCATTATGAAACTGTGTGGGGAGGGAAAGCAAAATAACCTGCTATAAACTTTATATATCTTATAAAACTCGGAAACAAAATTAACCATGTATATAAGATAAAAACAAAGGAGTGTGCCTAGCGAATTTACTTAAGTTACAACCCATCATGTAAAACTAGAGTTCGTCGTCCACTTTAATATGAATTACCATATCTAGTAGTTAACGCATAAAGATGAGACGCAATAGAGTAAAGCGTCAAGCGTCAAGAATTGTTATGCCATGATGTCACAAAAGTTATACTCAAGGGCAACACCACACAGCGTGCATTCATTTCCAAGGTACTGAAGAGAAAAGATAAGGGGTAAGATCGTCTTCTCCTCCCCAACACAGCCAGAGTCGTTACTTTGATTAACATGATATGTTGTAAGTTTATCACAGGGTATCCCATGCATCCTTTGAATAATGAAGCCTAACTGGTTTTTTTATGGTCAAACGTAAAGTGAATAATCCGATGATACAGATTTTGTGAAAGATTTCTTGATTTTCTTATCTCTTGATCCGCCTCACAGATTTAGAATTGCAACGGCCACGTGCTACTTTAATTAATTGAGTTTTCATGTTAAATGTTTCCTGTGACCTTTTCATGAGGAATTGACTTAGATATAATATGTGAGACAATATTTCGAGTGTAATTATAGTTTATTTTTTTAAATAAAAGTGTAAAACTGTAAGCCTTGCTTCCTTCATCCCTCCACTGAGTTGTAGAGTCTAGTTCTTCAGACCTTGCTATCGCCCAGACCACCGGGCTGGACTTAAGTAAGACAAAAGTGAATAATTCGCGACAATCGTCGCAAATTTTTGCGACGTTTTAACGTTCTAGGCTCAGCTGTTGTGAGCCGATGGTAAGACCCTAAGGGCTAATCTCTGCGGCACAGGTTTGGAGTTGGATATAAAAGATGGACTTTGAGGTTTCAGGAGAAAAATTAAATATATAACATGCTAACAAACAGATTTCCTATCAGGAAATATCAAATCACCGTGACTGATAATGGATTAAATTCACATAACTGTACACTAAATTAGGAATGTTGAGTCCGACGTACTCGTTGCACAAAGGGATTTGTAAAGTATCTTAAATAGACATTTTAAGCAAACCCTTATAAATATAAACAGAAACACAACCAAATACTAATCCCAAGACAATACTAATTCGTAGAATGGCACTCATATCAAGTTAATGAACCCAATATTAACATATATGCAAACTGATAAATTTAGCACATGTTGAACATAGTTACACAATGAAACCTCGTAATAAAGCGTGCTATCAGAGGAGACAGTGATGCCAAATCGGAATTAGTTTTAGGACACATTTTTATCAATTCCTGAATTAAAATAGAATGATTAATTTCAATTCTGTCATTTTGTATAGGTTCACTTTGGTATGTATTACACCAGACATCATTATATGGTTGTTGCGGAATCAAAAGATTTTGCCTCGCACGATTCCTTTGTTAGTAAACTACATATATTGGGTATTTTTCAACTATTCAATACAATATAATAATATTTCAAAAGTGTAAATGCCTCCATGCCCCTCTGTAGAGTTTGATTATTACTAAGTTTATTTAACCTACTGTTGCGACAGTAGGTTTGGTGAACAAATGTTACAAATTAAGAACATAATATAAATGAAGATAGGTTTGATAAACAAAACATAATTGATAAAAATTGTAGGTACCAGTAAACTAGGTTGACCAGACATTAGTCCCCGTTTTCTCTTTGACTGAATGATCCAAAATTGGAATACAGGAAAAAAAATGGAAAAAACCATGCATAGTTGCACACTGAACTATTTGCACTGTACTACTGTGCATATAAATAAGGAAAGGATAAACAGCTTTGTATGGCATAATTTGCGAGATGACCTTCCAAGAACATAAAACCAAATTTCCCGACAAACCATCGTCAGTATTGTCATGCACGAAGGTCCCTGACTTACTCGCCTCTTAGTCTTGCCTTCCTGCCAGCAACCATTGGCGTTTTGCCCATAGAGATAACTTTAATACCTTTCAATCATTGGTAAGTAGTCATTAAATTATAGCCAACCTTGATTTCATCAATTGAATTTTTATTCAGTTCGTTTGCAAGTTAGGATAAATAGGGTGAGAGAAACTTTTGAATACTGCTTTATGAATGGTAATGGCTGTCTCCCTGTTCTAGTTATTCAATGACAAAAAACATGCCGTGTTTTGGAGGTTTTTATGCCTCTGAACCGAAAATGTCCCTGGAATTTTTCTCAGAAATTTGGTCACCTTACAATAAGCACAAAATATAAAAAAAGAAAAAATGAATGATACAAGTGTTTCAAGTGCTGTTAAGGACTAACTCTTTATATGAATTATAATTTATGCCTAGGTCCTTTAGTCATATCACATTTATTCGCTTTTTTTATTACCATTACAGCGACGGGCTGGTTTATAGAGTATCTTCAACCCACTTCAGATCTTGACGAACTTTTGATGTTGGAAAAATAGAATGAACTTTTAAAACAATCTGCTAACAACTTCCTTAACGAGACAATTGCTAATTCAGCGTGCTTTATTATAGATAGATAGAGTGACAGAGCAGATAGAAGAGGAGCTAAGAAAATGAAAGGAAGTGTGTAAAAAGTGGATTAAATGGTTTTATTTCATTTATTTACTGTCGTCACCATTTTGTCCTGTTCGAGGATGGCCGTCGACCTTAATAATAATAAGTCCATCGCCATATTGTCCCGCGACCAGAAATAGGATCTTGCTTGTGACCTGGCACAGGGGACACACACCTTTTTCCGCCTTTTTTAAATTCCTTTTGGCCCACTTCTTCTGTTTCATTGCCAAAATTTAATAGATAATTAAAACCTTTTAAATAACATTGCTAAAATTAACGATGAATACTGAATTATAGCTGGATTTAACATAATTATTTTATATTATGCAAAAAATAATAAAGAATAAACAAGGCTATTAGGTGGTTCCATCTCTCTGTAGAGGGTTACGCCATTATTACTTCTCAAATTA
>NC_087201.1:22572962-22633142 GCF_015104395.2 Macrobrachium nipponense | reverse complement strand
TAATTTGAGAAGTAATAAATGGCTGGGTAACCCTCTACAGAGAGAGGGACACCTCAAAGATATACAATTGTAGCAATTGTCACATGGTATATCTATTGATAAGGATTCTTCGTTCAATAGCCTTGTTTATTCTTTATTATTTTTTGCTTAATATAAAATGATTATGTTAAATCCAGCTATAATTCAATATTCACCGTTAATTTTAGCAATGTTATTTAAAAGGTTTTAATTATCTATTAAATTTGGCAATGAAACAGAAGTGGGCCAAAAGGAATTTAAAAAGGCGGAAAAAGATGTGTGTCCCCTGTGCCAGGTCACAAGCAAGATCCTATTTCTGGTCGCGGGACAATATGGCGATGGACTTATTATTAAGGTCGACGGCCATCCTTGAACAGGACAAAATGTTGACGACAGTAAATAAATGAAATAAAACCATTTAATCCACTTTTTACACACTCCCTTTCATTTTCTTAGCTCCTCTTCTATCTGCTCTGTCACCTATCTATCTATAATAAAGCACGCTGAATTAGCAATTGTCTCGTTAAGGAAGTTGTTAGCAGATTATTTTAAGTTCATTCTATTTTTCCAACATCAATAGTTCGTCAAGATCTGAAGTGGGTTGAAGATACTCTTATAAACCAGCCCGTCGCTGTAATGGTAATAAAAAAAGCGTATAAATGTGATATGACTAAAGGACCTAGTCATAAATTATAATCCAGATAAAGAGTTAGTCCTTAACAGCACTTGAAACACTTGCATCGTTGATAAAATTAATTTTTTCTTTATTTATATTTTGTGCTTATTGTAAGGTGACCAAATTTCTGAGAAAAATTCCAGGGACATTTTCGGTTCAGAGGCATAAAAACCTCCAAAACACAGCATGTTTTTTGTCATTGAATAACTAGAACAGGGAGACAGCTATTACCATTCATAAAGCAGTATTCAAAAGTTTCTCTCACCCTATTTATCCTAAATTGCAAACGAACTGAATAAAAATTCAATTGATTAAATCAAGGTTGGCTATAATTTAATGACTACTTACCAATGATTGAAAGGTATTAAAGTTATCTCTATGGGCAAAACGCCAATGGTTGCTGGCAGGAAGGCAAGACTAAGAGGCGAGTCAGTCAGGGACCTTTGAGTGTGACAAAGCTGACGAAGGTTTGGCGAGAAATTTGGTTTTATGTTTTTGGAAGGTCATCTCGCAAATTATGCCGTGCAAAGGTGTTAATCTTTTCCTTAGTTATATACACTGTAGTACAGTGCGAGTAGTTAGGTGTGCAGCTATGCATAGCTTTTTAGATTGTTTTTTCCTGTATTCCAATTTCGGATCTTTCAGCCAAAGAGAAAACGGGGACTTATGTCTGGTCAACGTAGCTTACTGGTACCTACAATTTTTATCAATTATGTCTTGTTTATCAAACCTATCTTCATTTATATTATGTTCTTAGTTTGTAACATTTGTCCACCAAACCTACTGTCGCAACAGTAGGTTATATAAACTTAGTAATAATCAAACTATACAGAGGGGCAGGGAGGCATTTACACTTTTGAAATATTGTTATATTGTACTGGGTAGTCGAAAAATATCCAATGTATGTAGTTTACTAACAAAGGAATCATGTGAGGCGAAATCTCTTGATTCCGCAACAACCATATGATGATGTCTGGTCTAATACATACCAAAGTGAAATCTATGACAAAATGTCAGAATTGAAATTAATCATTCTGTTGTAATTCAGGAATTGATAAAAATGTGTCCTAAAACTAATTCCGATTTGGTGTCACTGAGTTGACCGGTGGGCAAGCACACCCAGGAAATAATTCTTTCCCAGAAAACTGATCAAGCAGGTACGTTCTGAGAGTCCGTTCTCCTCTGATAGCACGCTTTATTACAAGGTTTCATTGTGTAACTATGTTCAACATGTGCTAAATTTATCAGTTTGCTTATATGTTAATATTGGGTTCATTAACTTGATATGAGTGCCATTCTACGAATTAGTACTGTCTAGGGATTAGTATTTGATTGTGTTCCTGTTTAAGATACTTTACAAATCCCTTTGTGCAATGAGTATACGTGGGAATCAACATCCCTAATTTAGTGTACAGTTGTGTGAATTTAATCCATTATCAGTCACGGTGATTTGATATTTCCTGATAGGAAATCAGTTTGTTAGCATGTTATATATTTAATTTTTCTCCTGAAACCTCAAAGTCCATCTTTTATATCCAACTCCAAATCTGTGCCGCATCGGCTGACAACTGCATCTGAGCCTAGAACGTTAAAACGTCACAAAAATTCGCGACGATTGTCGCGAATTATTCGCTTCTGACTTACTTATGTTCTAGCCCTGTGGTCTGGGCAATAACAAGGTCTGAAGGACTAGACTCAACAACTCGGTGGAGGGATTGAGGATGCAAGGTTTATAGTCTTACACTTTTATTAAAAAAAAAACAAAAAAAAAAAAACTATAATTACACTCAAAATATTGTCTCGCATATTATATCTAAGTTAATTCCTCGTGAAAAGGTCACAGGAAACATTTAACACGAAAACTCGATGAATTAAAGTAGCATGTGGCCATTGCAATTCTAAATCTGTGAGGCAGATCAAGAGATAAGAAAATCAAGAAATCTGTCACAAAATCTGTATCATCGGATTGTTCACTTTACGTTTGACCATAAAAACTCCAATTAGGCTTCATTATTCAAAGGATGTATGGGATACCCTGCGATAAACTTACAACATATCATGTTAATTGAATCAAAGTAACGACTCTGGCTGTGTTGGGGAGGAGAAGACGATCTTACCCTTTATCTTTTCTCTTCAGTACTTGGGAAATGAATGCATGCTGTGTGGCGTTGCCCTTGAGTACAACTTTTGTGACATCGGGGCATAACAATTCTTGACGCTTGACGCTTTACTCTATTGCGTCTCATCTTGATGTGTTAACTACTAGATATGGTAATTCGTATTGAAGTGGACGACAAACTCTAGTTTTACATGATGGGTTTGTAACTTAAGTAAATTCGCTAGGCACGCTCCTTTGTTTTTATTTTATATACATGGTTAATTTTGTTTCTGAGTTTTATAAGATATATGAAGTTTATAACAGGTTATTTATCTTTCCTTCCCCACACAGTTTCATAATGATTAGTTACATTTTTCACATACTCGTGGCATAAGTCACGTAGTCGCTTGCACTTGTCAATGATTTTTCTTCTTACTCAAGTTAACCTGACATTTGCAGCAGGTTTGTTGCAAAAAGGGGGTTAATGGTTCCTTTTGTGACATCCTCTGCACCAGAAAAATTCTGGCCACAAGGCTGAGCATTCAGAAGGATTAGACGGTGAGAGGGAAACTCCAACGACTACGTATGACTTGACTTCAATGTGACGAGCGCTGACCATTGGAGACAGGTTGGAGCAAATAAATCATATACATTTCAAAATACACTTACATAGTATAGGCATTTAAGGTGATCATCTTTCAGTGGTACAATCTTACATTATGACATAAGCAACAACCTTAAACACACCTTGTCCGGCACAGCCAGTTCAGCTGACACGAGAACATTTACTCTTAGTTACTCTTGAATATGTACAACTACACCATTTTCTATCGTCCTTCAAATTCCTTCTGATGTGAACTCACCTTACATGGTCCTTCCTGTGATTCGTATATGACTGCCATTTTCTCTGTCTTACACAAACTCACGTTCTACCCAATCTTTCATCCGTTTTCTTTGTATCACTGCTGCTCTCCGTTTAGGACGCACGATCTGCACTTCTTGGTCAACTCACCCATCCTGAGGATGACTGCCCAAAGATACAATACTCTAGTCTCTTATGGGCCTGTTATTCATATCATCTGCACCCTGTTCACCCTACAATGGTTCTTATCATGAATTCTAGTTTGTGTGTTCACAGTTCCATCTATTAGTCATAGATTTAATTGGTTAGCATGATTAATCACATCTCTAGCAACTCTAACATTAGTTTCTAAATAAGCTCAGGTACTGGCCAAATATTTTCTCTGATCTCTTCTTCCTAACATTAAGAAAGGAAACTTATTTAAATTCAGAAATTTATACCAATTTCATAACTTTCAACAAAACAGGAAACTCTGCTCCCTGTTCCATGATTTCCCTTGTCTCGCTAGGTTCTACCATAGCGACTTCTTCCCTCATTTCACAGAGGGCCGCGCCAACAGTCGCAGTCACGGGCTCTGACACACAGACATCTTCTGACAGTTTTGGCTCTCCAACACAAGGTAGAGAAGAGGGGACACTCATCCACAACTGGTTCTGTTTCATTTCTCTCAAGGCAGCTCCTCTCAACAGGATATCAGCTGGATTCTGACGGGTTGGCATGTACTTCAAGGTCATGTTGTTATTCTGTAGGGTAAAAAGAATCTCCCTTACACGATTGTTGATGAATACATTCATTATTCCTATTACAATTCACCCAAGCGATTACTACTTCTGCTATCCATCCACAAGGTGACAGTTGACGGATCTATCAGTGATTTCAGATGTTTAGCTAATCTACATCCCAACAACAAGGCTAACAATTCCAACTTAGGAACTGTTCATTTTAACATCTTTTGTGGGGTAACCCATATTTTGCTCATTAAAAGAGCGGCCTTTCATTCCTTTGTCTCACGTATGCAATGGCCCCATAGGCCGTACTTGACACATCAGAAAATACGTGTAATTCAGAACCTTTTGAGCCTAAAGATAGCTTAATCCCCAGTTCACTTACAGACTTGAACTCGAGTATCATATTACTGGCTTCTTGGGCCTTAGCATCATCTAGCACATCTTCCCATCCTACACCATCTTCCCAGAGTTGTTGTAGAAACAACTTTCCACTCACAAACAGAGGACTAACCAAGCCTAAGGGGTCTAAATTCGTAGGTTTTGTAAGGACAACGCTTTTTCCCTATTTTCATCGAACCTAATCATCAAGCTGCATTGTTCTTACTTCCGTCCTATAGAGCGTTTTGCGTCCTTTCCGCCGATGTATAACACATGCAATTCCATAATTTGTATGCCTTAATATATCTAAATGTATGTCTGTAAGGAAACACAAATTTACTGTCTCAGAGTCATTTCTGTTCGCGGTGCGAGACTGCACTACTTATCTGTCCGCACCTGTCTATGTCAACCCAGTTTGTCTGTAAATAAATCATCAGTACCCAGCTACCTGTCTTAATCTCTGGTCCTCACAACTGGTGACCTCCCGGAGTTGGTGACACAACAGTTTAGGCCCAGCCTTTAACAGACTAATTACGGCCACTCACCTTCAGAGAACCTTTAACGGACTCAATACGGTGCCACAGTTTAGGTCTCTGAAAACTCCACTGCGAGGATGACACCAACGCCATCGATGGACTAATCATGGCACTGCTTCCCAGCGTGTTTTGGCGTTTATTTCGAGGACAGGTAGCTGGGTGCTGGTCAGCCAACAAAAAAAATTCAGGCGGTGGTTCAGAAACATCCACCCCACGTCGCTGCCTCCTTTGCCTCACCCGGGGGACGCCAGATATCTTCTTGACCCGCCGAACCTGCGGGACTCCTCGGTTCTTCCCCCGGCCCCGCCAGTGAGCCGCACCTGCGAGTCCCCAGACATCCCCTGACCTGCCGACGCTGCTGCTACACACAGAGACGTGCTATACCCACCCGACGTAGCTGCCGCACATGTGGGCCTGCTCGGCCCTCCCGCTGTCGCTGCCTGTGGGCCTCCCCTGCCCGCCGACGCTGCTGCTACACGCAGAGATGTGCTATACCCACCCGACGTCGCTGCCGCACATATGGGCCTGCTCGGCCTTCCTGACGTCGCTGCCTATGCGCCTCCCCTGCCTGCCAACGCTGTCGCTCCTGGGGCTCGCTCGGCCGTCCTATCGTCGATGCCACGTCTGTGGACCTGCTCACCCTTTCCGACGCTGCTGCCTGTAGTCCTCCTTGGCCCACCAACACCGCTGCCACGCCTGTGGGCCTCTCCCACCTGCCGACGCCGCTACCTGTGGGTTTCCTCGACCTGCTGACGCCGCTGCTCACCTGTGGTTCCGCTCTGCCCATGAGACGCCGCTGCCGCACCGGGGACTTCCTCAGCCCAACCTATGCCGCTGCCACACCTGGGGATCCCTACGGCCCGTCCCACTCCACCACCACCCACAATGCAGCTCTCTCTCTCTCGCAGTCTTGGTCATCCCAGCGTACAGTAGAACTCCCCAGGCTACCGCCAAGGGAGGCATCCTGTCAGTCAGCAAAACCAAAGGACTCTACACTCGATGACGCCCCACAACAAGTGTCACAAGGACACGGGGTCGCCCCCTGCCTCCAAGATTGTCATTCAATAATTATTCCATAACCATTGTCTTGGGAGGGGGGGAGTATTTGTAAGGACAACGCTTTTTCCCTATTTTCACCAATCCCAATCATCAAGTCGCGTTGTTCTTACTTCCGTCCGATAGAGCGTTCCGCGGCCTTTCCGCCGATGTATAACACATGCAATTCCATAATTTGTACGCCTTAATATATCTAAATGTATGTCTCTAAGAAAACACAAATTTACTGTCTCAGAGTCATTTCTGTTCGCGGTGCGAGACTGCACTACTTATCCGTCCGCACCTGTCTATGTCAACCCAGTTTGTCTGTAAATAAATCATCAGTACCCAGCTACCTGTCTTAATCTCTGGTCCTCACAGTTTCGTAGGTACCCACTGTTCCCTTATCTCTTGGATCCCCCGACTCCCCTTCACATGGATCTTATCCTCATCCCTGTTCCATTCCACCTCTAACACACGCACACACACAGGTTCATCCCAACTCATTCTCTCGTCCAATTCTCTAACATTACTAGCCCAGCCAGTCAAAGGCTTGTTGGCACATTCTAAGAGTTCTCTCGTGCACTTGTGTTCCTGCATCAGCGATTGTGTTTCATGAAAGGTTTGGGTATAATTATCTACATAAAACTGACTAAGCAAGTCTGGCAGTCATTCCCTCTGCAAATGAGTCTGAAGGACTTGTTGCAGGTGGAAGGGGCTCACAGTGACGCCAAATACCACAACCCAAAAGGCAAAGGTAGCTGTACGACTAGGCGTCTCACACCAGAGGAATCGTGTGCACTTGGCATCACTGGGATCTAACAATATGTGATAGAAGACTTTGCTAATATCTGCAATTAGGGCATATCGTATAACTAACAAGTTATACGATGCCCCTACCAAGTTGGGGCCAAATAGAAGGCAATCATTTAATGACAGTCTGTCCTTGGACTTCGCTGATGCATTGAACACAATGCGTAAGGGGGTGGTACGGCTCTCCATTTTAACCCCAAAAGTGGGACATGTAATATCCTTCGATTTTGGGGGCTTCTATCCTCTCGATGAATCCCACTTCTAAATAAGATCGCAAAACCTTTTCGTAATCGGCGCGGATTTGTTCCCAATAAAATTTTGCATCGAGTGATTCTAACTGGGCCATAGTATTTTGATTATTCATGTATGGCCTAACTTTGGATTTAAAAGGGAGACTCATTTGATAGCCATGTTCAGTATGGACAACATTCTGGATTGCCTTCGCAATGGCATCTATTTCTTTAACCGTATACTGCTCTGAAGGTGCGATCCCGATTCGGTCTAGTCTCCTCCATTCATCGACATGTTTCTGGCATTGCTTTCCTACGCAAGCACAGTGTGTGTGTGTGTGGTGCTTTGCTTAGCCCCTTCTAGAACCCACTGCGGAACTTTTCGAATCATGACATTCCCCAATGTGTTACGAAAAGGTTGATCCCATTGATTTGTTGACTCAAGGACGAAGTAGCTAAAGTTATTGGCTCCTACAAGTATGTCTACTCCTTTTACTTTATCATGTTGCATCTCTTCATCGGCAATGTGATAACTTTTACTTATGAGATGTTTCTTTATTTTAGCGTATCCCATGTTGTGAATGGGTAAGTCTACATGATTGTGCACTACCAACTTCGTGCGAATTACTTGTTTCCCTATTTCGATCTTTCACGCCACCACTTTGAATTGTCCCTCGATTTCTGCAGAACCAAAGGGAGCTAGATTTAATGCTACTCGACCTATGATGGGGAGATTTAATCTCTTGGGTAAGGAGGTTGATATGAAGATGCGCTGCCTCCTGGTGTTGAGGAACAATCGGATGTAGTTGGTTTGTTCACGCACATGTAATGTGGCAGTGGCTGCTAGCAACAACGAACAAGGGAGTTTTAGAGAGGGACTCTTCAATGTTACCTTTGTATTTACACAAGACTTTGAATTCTTCTGTTTGTTGTTTGGGTAGTTAGCATTCTTCTGGTTACTTTTTGTAGTTGCAGTCTTCACCGGGCAAGAAGTTACATGTGATGCACTAGGAACATTATGAGAGGGGGCAACAGAGGGTGAAGTTGAGGTCATGGGGGGTGTCTGTTATCACAAATAAAATTATGGTGCGTAGCACCGCACAACTTACATGAATTCTTACTTTGGCACTGTTTGCTTCTGTGCCCTAAATTTAGACAATTGAAACACCTTCTAGTGCAGATCAGCTTATGATGTCTCGCTGCTATATCTAGTGGTCTGTTGTACTTGTGTGCTGAATGGCTGTCGTTACAAAATGGACAAGTTTTAACTTTAGGTTTTGGGTTTGCTTTCATTTCAGGTTTCACATCGGGTTTTAGGAACTCACTCTTTTGAAGCGCATCGTCCTCAAGCATACGAATGATGAAATCAATGGCGTTGAAGAACTCATCAAGATCATAGTCATACTTGTGCAAGTGCTCCACGACTTTACAGAATTTACCCTCAGATAATTTTTGATTTATTAGACTCATGATCATACCGTGACCGATACCATTCTTGCTCAAATGTTTAAACTGTTCGATCAAAATGGTCAATTCAAAATGGAATTCCTTAAGTTCCACGTGTTTAATGAAGGTATAAAGATACTGGCTAATCGCCAATGCAATAAGACAAGTGTTTGATGTTAAATTCTCTACTGTTTATTAGGCAGATCTTGTGCAATTCGATAGTTAGCAGTGGTTACGCTCAGAGATTTGACAACTCTGAGTGGATCCCTTCCCAAGGTACCGAGAAAGTACATGAACTTGGTTACATTGTCCAAGTCACTTCTACAATTAACATGACTTTCAAACAATTCTCTATATGAAGCATATTCGCTCACTGCTTCCTCGTACATAGGGATTCTTATTTAGCAACATTCGACAGATACAGCGAATGAAGCTGCTTCTATTCTCCACGAATATTGTCGACCAGATTCTGGTATACAGCCACGGTATGCATTTCTTTTAGCTTGCGTTGAGCTTCTAGGATCAAATCCAATAGAATTTGGATTATCTTGGCAACTGCCATGATGATTTTTTTATTACAAGGGGTTAAAAGGAAATAAAAGAGTGATTTTAAATTATGAAGAGGGAGGAAGGTTAATACAAGATTGTGGCAACTACGGACTCCTACTCGGCTTGACGGTCATGCTCTCCTCTTATCAGTCTCGTCAAGCGGTTGAGGAACACTGTCTTTACTGGACTTGTAAAATGAACACCGTCAGATTTCTTGCCCGACTTATAAGCCTCTGTGTTCATGGAAAGATGTGTAACATCGTACTTATGTTGTTTCGAACAGTGCTTGGTAGTCTTCCAGGGTTATATGAAAACAATTTCCGCCTGAGTATTCTCTTAATTCTGCATCACAGATTGTGATTACTTTGGTCTGGCTCCTCAATCACTTGATGAGAGCTTTCAGGTTGTCCCAGACAGCTTTAGGAGCCTGTTCAGCCAGGTCATTACACCCAGATAGATCACCACCAAGTTGTACCGATTCTGCCAGCATTGTGATCTTTCATCATTAAATTTCTATACTTATGTCACTACATTGTGGCAGATTCGGTGGTAACTGGGTGTGTCCCATTAGGGCTACCTTAAATACTATGCCTACTCAATGTCTTCCGAGCAGCAAAGTCCTTGTTATCCGGTTTGATGGGCCAAATGTTGCAAATTATTCACTTTTGACTTACTTATGTTCTATTCTGGTGGTCTGAGCAATAACAAGGTCTGAAGGACTAGACTACAACTCGGTGGAGGGATTGAGGAAGCAAGGTTTACAGTTTTACACTTTTATTAAAAAATTAACAATAATTACACTCAAAATATTGCCCCACATATTATAAACAAGTTAATTCCTCGTGAAAAGGTCAAAGGAAACATTTAATATAAAAACTCAATGAATTAAAGTAGCCCGTGGCCATTGCAATTCTATGTCTGTGAGGCAGACCAAAAGATAAGAAAATCAAGAAATCTGTCTCAAAATTCGTATTATAGGATTATTCACTTTACGTTTGGCCATACAAATTCGAATTAGGCTTCATTATCTAAGGGATGCGTGTGATACCCCGCAATAAACTTTCACTATATTATGGTAATTGAATCAAAGTAACGACTCTGGCTGTGTCAGGGAGGAGAAGATGATCCGCCTTACCTTTTATCTTTTCTGTTCGGTACCTTGGAAGCGAATGCACGCTGTGCGTGGCATTGCCCTCAAGTACACCTTCTGTGACGTCATCCTGTAATAATTCTTGACACTTTACTCTATTGCGCCTCATCTTCATGTGTTAACTACAAGATATGTTAATTCATATTAAGGTGGACAAAGAACTATAGATTTACATGATGGGTTGCAGCTTAAGTAAACTCACCAGGCACGCTTCTTTTGTTTTTATCTTCTATAATTTTTTTTTCCGAGTTTTATAAGATATATAAAGTTTATAGCAGGTTATTTCGCTTCCCTTCCCCACACTGTTTCATAATGATTAGTTACATTTTCCACATAACTGTGACATAAGTCACGTAGTCGCTTGCACTCGTCATTGATTCTTCTTCTTACTGATTTAGCCTGACGTTTGTGGCCGGCTTGTCGCGAAAAGGGGGATCTGTCCCTTTTTGCGACAACAATGACCCTCGGTATTTTGTCTGCATACCATATTTCTAGCCAAAGTTTGCTCTTATTCTAATTAAAAGACTTATCAAATTTCTTTTTCCCTTAAGCACCAACTGTGCCTCTGTCCACGTTGAAGAAAGATACACATTTATAATAATAATATGTATACGCAGTAGATAAACATACATTCTATCTACTAATAGAACTGGCATGGCTAGATAATAGCAAGGGTGATCACATGTTGACTAGTAAGTGATGTTCATCTCTAATATTAGGCAATATATAGCGCCTCAGTGGCGTGATTGGTATGGTCTTTGCATGCCACCTCGGTGGCCGCTAGTTCGATTCTCAGTCATTCCATTGAGGTGTGAGAGATATGTTTTCATGGTGATAGAAGTTCACTCTCGACGCGGTTCAGTAGTCACGTAAAGCCTTTGGTCCCGTTGCTGAATAACCACTGGTTCCATTCAGCGTAAAATCACCATACAAACAAACTAGTATATACGGGCTGCTCTACGAGCAAGAGCCCGTGCTGGCACAAGGCCAGCTTAATCCTAAACAACAACAAACAAGTATTAGGCAATATCCAAAGAACACAATGTCAACCCACACGCAGGCTTGATAAGGGATGGGGGAGATAATGCTCCGTTTCATTCCATATTTACGTTTTAACGGGGAATTTACTCATATAATTGGATCACATTTCATCCATCTTAGAAATTACCCGAAGTCATGCATTTTTATCATCTAATGGAAAAAGACAAGGAAGAAAATAATACAACAGGCATTTGGCATATTAAATCTTATATTAGTGAAAAACTATTTTGCTCTAAATTAAGTGGGAAATAATTTGACAAATTTATCCCATGTAGTATAGTGTTTCAAACCGAGCTGACAAGAAATTGTTCCTTCTTCCTGGTGCTATCAAAGAGGCAGGAAGTGTTTGTTTGTGTGTTTGTGTAGCCAAACCATTTAGAATCTATAAAACCTCCTATCATGAATGGGGCCATATCAGATATTTATGAACATTGTCTCGATGTCGTGCATTGGAGGTGATATTCATGATATAAACTCACATGTTACAGCTTAACTTTATTGTAATGAGCGGGTTACAGCAACAACAATACATGCCGACATCTGGCGGTGGCATCAGGAATCATGGAACTGTTGGTAGCGTTCTCAACAATACAATTATCATAATTACTGAATAATTATTAATAATATAACATTTTCTCTTCTTTTAAAATTAAAATTTATTTGGATGGATTATCAGTTAAAATACTACACTGAATTTACTTTCATATGTTACTGGTTAGACTATAACAGCTCTAAAAGTTATTAACATTCAAAACATTGTACACCATTATAATAGACATGTGGTTGTACCTGTTCAAAACTGGAATATTCATTCTTAGTATAAAATTAAACATGCCATTCAAGAATATACATACCAAATCGATACACTTCATAATCATAACATTTATATGACATTAAAGAAATTGCGTACATCATCAATACATTTCATAATCAGAATACTTAGAAGGTAATTTATTTCTGGTTGACCTGTTTGTCTGTTACTTTCAACTTTATTTTTCCACTTGACAGGAGTTTCAATTTCATTACCAATAAGGTCAATAGTTACTGGTTCATTTACCTTGGGCATATGCACATCACTTGGGGTTTCTTTCAACTGAACTCTATTCCTTCTAAATAGCTTGCCTTCATTTTCAATTAGATAAGACCTTTCATCTAATCGTTCCACAACTTTTCCTTTTTCCCCAAAACATAAGGTTAAGACGTACATTATCTCCTTCATGCAAAATACTTAAATCTTTAGCATTTTTATCATAATAGAATTTACTCTTAGCATTTTTTATTTTCTTTACCATAGCCAACTCTAAATTTACATTTTGATTTTCAAGTAACTTGGATAACATTGGTAATTTGGTACGTGTTCTCCTACCTAGGTTATACTGTGATGGGCTGGCGTCTTCATCACTAGTAGGAGTATTTCCTATGGTCCAAAATGGCTAGATAGGGATCTTTATTACTTTCAACAGCTTTTCTAATTAAACGTTTAGATGTTTTCACTGCAGATTCGACCATACCATTAGATTGGGCATGTGTAGGGCTACTTGTCCTATGCTCGAAATCATAATCAGTTGCAAACTGTTTGAAATTTCTCATTTACAAATTGGGGTCCATTATCACTAATCAATACACAGGGCAATCCACACCTAGCAAAATGAGATTTAAGTTTTTCTAATCACTGTACTGGCTAATGTGTTTTCTAGGTAGTCAATTTCCCAAAAATTGCTGAAGTAATCAACAGTTATAAGATAATATGCTTTCAATACTCATTAGATCAACTCCAACCTTTTTGCCATGGCCGATCTGCAATTTCATGATTAATTAAAGTTTCCTTTTGTTGAGCACAAGGGAATTTATTACAAATTTCCTTTACATGGTAAGATGAATTGCTTTATGTCAGAGTTCATCCTTCCTGGCCAATAGATACATTCTCTGGCTCTCCGTAGACAGCTCTCAATTCCTATAGTGCTGAATGAATGACCTGCATTATCTTATGTCTGAGGTTTAATGGAATGACTATTCTATTACTCTTAAAAATTAACCCGTCTTGAACTGAGTACTCATCCCTAGTATGACTATAGGCTCTGACTACATTAGGATCTCATCATTTCCTTCTGGCCAACCTTTTAAGATTAAGGATTTTAAAAATTTGCAAAGTCTCATCCTGGTATGTTTCATATTTATTTCATCAAGATGCTCTTTTTCTTACTGGCAATAATCAAGCATGTTAACTTGCTCAAATTCACTTTCTTTATAATTATCTAATGGCAAATAAGATCTTGAGAGTGCATCAGCCACTACATTTCCTTACCTTTTTTATGTATGATTTCAACATCGTACTGTAGAATGTTAAAGCAACATTCCTTGCAGTCACTTGGGAGCATTACACAAGGGTTTCAAAAACAATACTAGCAATAGGTTTGTGATCACTCTCCAACAATTATTTACGACCATAGACATACTCATGAAATTTTCTAAGACTAAAAACAATAGCAAGTGTTTCCTTTTCAATTTGTGCGTAGCTTTTTTCGGTTTCTGATAAAGCACGGCTAGCAAAAGCAATTGGTTTACCACACTGTAACAATACTGACCTAGCCCATTTTGCGAAGCATAACACTGTATGACAAGGTCTAAGTTTGGGTCATAGTACTGCAGATATTGGGGAATTAGTGATTAGCCTTTTTGACTCAATGAAAGCTTTTTCTTGTTTTCTGTCCCAAATTCCATTTGGTATTTTGATGAGTTAATTTTCTTATTGGTTCTAACACCTCAGATAAATTAGGAAGGAATTTACTTAAGTAATTAACCATACCTGTAAACTCTTTAACACCATTACATCAGTAGGTGGTTTCATATTCAGAATAGCTTCCACCTTTTTAGGGTCCGGCATGAGACCTTTACTTGTGATTTTATGACCTAAGAAAGCGATTTCAGATTTTCTTAATACGGCCTTAAACTTATTAAGTTTATAACCCTTAGCCTGGCACCTTTCCAAAATTTGATTATCTTACTATCATGGTTCTTTCACAGCTTCCTCATACGTTTCACCTACACCATAAATTATAACATCGTCAGCAATACATACACACCATCAAGATTCTCAAGATTCAAGAGTAACTGTTTTTGGAAATCAATCACACTAACACTTAAAACCGAATGGTAGTCTGAAGCCACCAGTAGCGACCAAAAGGGGTTTGAAAAGAAAAGGTGTTAAAAAACTAGATTTTCATCAAGAACACAATGCCAATACCCATTGGCCAAATCAAAAGATGAAAAAACCTTTGCCTTTGGCAGTTGGGGTAGAATATCATCAATTACAGGGGGTGGGTAGGATGATGTTCCCTTTTCAGAGACTTGTTAAAGCTTGTGGATCAATACAAATTCTTAAATCCTTATTTTTCTTTTCAGCTACAACCATCCGACTCACCCAGTCAGTAGGTTGGTCAACTTTAGCTATTATTTTATGTTTTTCCATTTCATTTATTTTCTTACATACTCTGTTTTTAAGGTTAATTGGAACTCTGCATTTAGGAATCACTACTGGTTCTGCATTTGTGTCAATGGTTAGTCTAACAACATTTTGGAATGTACCCACATCAGTATTAAATACATTGTCATATTTATCAAGTACATCTTTAGTTGCAGAAATATTTTCATAATTAACTGTAATAAGTCCGATTTGCTCTGATGTTCTTTTACTTAATAATGGAGTGTATTTACAATCAACAACCAAAAATTCAAGGTTATATATCTTCCTATTCTTGCAATTTCTAATTACTAACCTGCACTTTCCCTTGGGTATAACTGTGTATAAAGTCCACACTTCTAGGGTAGTGTCACAAGGCTTTAAATTGACATTAGGAATCAAATATTGAGGAATTACATTTACGCTAGCTCCATAATCTACTTGAAATTTGATTATTTTACCATTAACTTCAAAATCAGCTTCAATTAGCTTATCCTTTTTACTAGACACTTCAAGCAAATATTCACATTCAGATTCATCTGAACTACTCACATCAAAGTCATTGTCATAATTTATTTTCCTACTTTTACATTTAACAGTATAATGATTATATTTACCACATTTTGTACATTTCTTACCATGAGCTGGACACTTTTCCTTATGCCATTCATGTTTTTCCCCACAAAATTTGCAAGGGCGCAACTTATTTGTAGGAATACTGGGTCTACTGGACTTAGGCCTACCTTCATTATTTTCATGGTCTGCGTCGTGTCTGCTACCAGTAGTCTTCTCCCTTCTAGGCTTTTCTCTCATTTTGGCCACTTTGTCATTGGTCTGGCGAGGAGTAGACTTGATGACGTCCATCTGCCTTTTGCTTGCTTGAAAGGCCACACACAAATCCAATGTCTTCTCAACTTCAAATAACTTCTGACGAAGTTTGTCCTCAGTACATCCAAACACCACTTGGTCCGTCGGCTGCTTGTCTCGTTGGTTACCATAGTTGCAGTCCTTCACAAGAATTTTCAATCTGGTAACATAGGCTTCCAATGTTTCGTTTGTTTCCTGCATACATCTTCGAAACTTGTACCTTGCTATAAGTTCATTCTTGCACGGAGAAAAATAGGCGTCAAATTTCGCCAAAACATCCTTCAACACATTGGCTGGATTAGGGTCACCGGTTGCTGGGACTGGAAATTCGAAAGAGTTGTAAATCTGTATAAGTTCTTCACCTCCAATGTTTAAAAGTAGCCACCTTAGTTCTCTTCGGTTTATTGTCCTTCTCAGAAGCAAGTAAATAAATCTCGAACCGTTGCTTAAAAGACTTCCATTCATGTTCGTTGTCGGCCCCTAGGCTAGCAGTGAATTTTGCTGGGGCTACAAGTCCTTCTGTCGACGAAGCCATGTTTGCCGGTCGGGAACACTCAGTATTTTAGGCTTATTACACACAATCTAAAAGGCCTATACTGTATAATACTTGCTTAGTGAGTTCTAGATGTCGTTTTTAATCTCGCCGCTGATCACCATGTCTCGATGTCGTGCATTGGAGGTGATATT
This sequence comes from Macrobrachium nipponense, assembly GCF_015104395.2. Classification (NCBI taxonomy): domain Eukaryota; kingdom Metazoa; phylum Arthropoda; class Malacostraca; order Decapoda; family Palaemonidae; genus Macrobrachium; species Macrobrachium nipponense. The sequence goes on along the minus strand of NC_087201.1, from coordinate 22,616,568 downwards.
CATGATATAAACTCACATGTTACAACTTAACTTTATTGTAATGAGCAGGTTACAGCAACAACAAACACAGCCGGCATCTGGCGGTGGCATCAGGATCATGGAACTGTTGGTAGCGTTCTCAACAATACAATTATCATAATTACTGAATAATATTATAATATAACATCTTTTCTTCTTTTAAAATTAAATTTATTTGGATGGATATCAGTTAAAATACTACACTGAATTTACTTTCATATGTTACTGGTTAGGACTATAATCAGCTCTAAAAGTTATTAACATTCAAAATATTGTACATCATTATAATAGACATGTGGTTGTACCTGTTCAAAACTGGAATATTCATTCTTAGTATAAAATTAAACATGCCATTCAAGAATATACATACCAAATCGATACACTTCATAATCATAACATTTATATGACATTAAAGAAATTGCATACATCTCAATACATTTCATAATCAGAATAACTTAGAAAGGTAATTTATTTCTGGTTGACCTTGTTTGTCTGGTTACTTTCAACTTTATTTTCCACTTTTGACAGGATTTTCAATTTCATTACCAATAAGGTCAATAGTTACTGGTTCATTTACCTTGGGCATATGCACATCACTTGGGGTTTCTTTCAACTGAACTCTATTCCTTCTAAATAGCTTGCCTTCACTTTCAAATAGATAAGATTCAGGCGGGAATCATCGATTATTTCGACACTACGTATATTACGAAATCTATTTTATTCTTGAATGTGAAATATGACTGTTACGTTATTATTTAAGATCAATGAATTAACTTAAAGTTCTGGCTGAAGGCGGTAATCTGCAAATTCTTAAATGACTATGGAGTCCTTGGCTCCAAATCTATACATAGATAATTTATCTCTTACTAGTGATCAGCGAATTATATTTATTAACGAAAATTCATAACGTCTTCTTTTCTATAAGACGCGCTCCTTCCCACCGTGCATTTAGGAATTGCGTCATAAACTGTCGTGTATTGGACAGTTTTCTGTTCAATGAATCGCCCGCGAGATCCCTCAGTCTTGCCCCAATTTAACGCAACACTTGTGAAGTTAAATGGCGGGGATTTCGAATGATCAGTTCGAAATTCACGACTACTCCACACCCGAAGTATGGGGCGTTAAAAATGTTGGACAATTCAGGAAAGACTGAGCTCGGGGGGGGGGGGGGGAAGGGGGGGGGGGTGGGGGGGAGGGGGGGGGGGGAGGAGTAACTACTCTTACACTACTCAGTTAGGCTCGCTGCGTAGCGCTCCACAACGACTCTAACAGAGTACACAAAAAAAACATGACATGTCAAAGAAATTATACATCAACACTACACCCGGGGTAATCAATGTCATATACAAATAAAACATCAATGGCAGATATATATATACTACATAAATGTACCCATACACATAAGGTAGACATGAATCAGCACAGAAACCCAATAGGCAATGGGCCTGCAATAAGATCAAAAGTATAAATGTAAAATTAAGATCAAGGAAACATGAATATACTCTCATAAGGCATTCTGCCTTCACATCAATCAATGGCATGAAAAAAATGAAACAGTCATATATGGACAACTTTGTATGCAACAAGCATAGACTTTGGGCACTCGCCTCAAAATGCAATACAACATGCGAGAGAAACTTCTATATTAAGCTCTTCATCTTCAATAATCTTCATGCAACACGCATGTTATTCTAGGCTACTCGCCTTCAATAATCAACAAGCATTAATCAGATAGAAAGGCCATTTGCCTTTAAGGAAACACAGATTACAACTGATTCAGTATGTACTCTTTTACGGGACACATGCCCTCAAAACGCTTTCCCTTCTCTACAAGTACTCATATACATTTTTCTTAATCTACTTTGAGGTGGGGGGGGCTACCTCTGCACAACGCTCGACCTTGTTTGCACAAGAGGGGGCTCCCACTACCTTACGCTAACCCGACGCACGCCATCCTCTGAGGATTCAACTTACCTACACTTACTTGGGTCCACCCTCCCTGCCTACCAGAATACGGGACCTTCCTGTTTTCTTTTACTGTTTCTAGCCATAACTTATATATATTCGCTTTCCATTAAGCGCTTCATCAACTCACGAGGCTGCTTAGCAGCAGCCTTTCTCAAAGGGCGTGCAGAACGTCTTGGTCTGCCTAACTGAACGTCAACGTCACTACCATCGATACCTCAGTATCTTCACTTCAGCACTCTCACTTACCGTATTGGTATCGCTCGATTCGTTACCATATCGTCAGCGTCTTTGTCACTCAAGACCTTTGTGGCTGATTGTTCAGATGTGGCAGCCAGCCCTCCCAGTGCCATCCCTTGGTCCGTCCCCAGACGTCACATCATTTCCTGGAATACTACTGCGGGGCTGTACACTCCTCGTCTCGGACCTCTTCGTTGACGTCGTTGTCACACACCATCTCCTCCGTCGCACCATCAACATCGTCACGCCGTTCGTCTCCAACGCCATCATCGTCATCTGAGGGGGCAAGTTCCAGGGGGACCAAGTGGCTGACAGCACGCAGGGACTCAACATCTTCGAACAATACCTTGGCCGAACGCACGACACCGTTGTCGTCCGGGTATGTCTCCACGACGCGTCAAAGGGGCCACGTTGCCCGCTTTTGATTTTCTTGCTTTACCAACACGATGTCTCCGGGGTGCAGCTTGGTGGGTTCCCCAGAACTGACAATTGTGTCGGGTTTTTCTTTAGGGCACTCAGGTACTCCTTCCTTCCACCCCTCTCTCAGGAAGGCTTTCAAAAAGTGTCTGTTAGTTTAAGATATCGATCTCGTAGCCTCCGGGAGGGTGAAGGTAGCATTAAGGTCTTCATCTGGCAAAACAGGTGCCATCAAATTGATTAAGTGACCTCGCACTAAATGAGAGGGGGTGAGGACCTCGTCCTAGCATTTGTCACCGCTATACATCAATGGCCTATTATTCACCTAACGGACCCCGCCTCCGCCTCTTTCACTAGAGTCAATACGTGGGCCTCCGGAGATGCTTTCTCCCGAGGGCTATCTGCAATGCACGTTTTGTGACACCAATCAAGACGCTCAAAAAAACCGCCCCTTTCCACGGCACACGGGTGTTTGGAATCGCCATTCTACGCCAGTCCTCCTCAGGAACTGCTGGACTTCATCCTCTTCATAAGTCCCTGAAGGAGGTTGCTGGCCGTCTTGAACGTTTGGTGGTTATCAGAAGTGATTATGGTCGGCTCCATGCGTAGCGCTGAATCTTCGAAGAGCTAGAACAAATTCCCTCCGCATCCAAGGAGGGGCAGAAATCTAAATACACGGCCCTGGTGGCCATGCATGTCACAGGAGATATAGCCTGGCCGGTTTCGGTTTGTATGGCTGCGGTGTGGTCCACGCCGACTGCGGCAAATGGTTTCTGCAAGGTGATTCTTTCCTTCGGCAGGGGGGGTGGTGGTGGTTGGTCTCATCAGCAGCGTTGGAATGCTAGCACGCATTCTGGACCACTTCCGTACAACTTGCTTAGCAATTGACTCAGGCCCGGCGTCCAGCATTTCTGTCGAAAAATCGCCATTAGCGTATTGACGTTACAATGGAGGTGCAAACAATGCAAATACTTTAAGTATGCTCTGACTAAGTGTTCCTTAGCAGCAAAAGAATTAAATGTTTCATCTCTTCAATTTGGGACACTCTTCCCCTAGTGCAAATCAATTTGTCTACTATTATTAGATTTAATTGCCTCACAAAATTCAATATCTCACGTGGGGTCTGACCTCACCCTCCAATATGCATACACAGTAGTAAATAGAATTTTTGTTCTAATAAGACAAGAACTCGAAAAGGATCCCTTTTCACTTTTGCAAACTTTAACACTAATTTGGTTACTCTAATCAAAATTCGGAACTCAACTTCCTGAGTAGTAGTTCCCATATCCTCTCTCCTGGGGGAATAGACCTTGTTTCTTCCCTCAGTTCCTGCACCGCCGCTACCACGGTTCTGATATTCGTTAGATCTTCCTCTTTGAAGAGAACAGGCTCTCCTGGGATTCCAAGAACTCTGGACCTTGGCGCCAAGAGGATTCTGCTGCAATTGCTGGATTGTTGAGCCCCTTGACAAGACATCAGCAGGATTCTGTTTGCTGGGCACATACTTCAATCTGAAATCACAAATCTCGGCGGAGAAAAACAACTTCCGCCACACGGAGTTAGATATTAAAGATATTTTTGTTGTCCTTGGCATCCAGTGATGCCACCCATGCTAAGGCAACTTTGCTATCTGACCAGATACTAAATTTCTTGCGGCTCTATTAGCCCTTTAATTGTTTTTGCTAGACCTACCAAAACCCTAGCAGCAAATGCTAAAAGTTCTAATTTAGGGATGGAGGTGTTTATTTTGAGCAATATCCCTTTTCGGAGTTGATTCTCATTTTGCTGGTGAGTAATCTTACAGTTACTTTCGTTCATCTCTGACATTATGATACAGCACCGTAATGCCCTACTAACTGGCATTGGTGAACTTAATATGGAGTTCGGATCTTCTGACTCCTGCCGCTCTCGGAAATGTTAACTCATATCAAACGATTTTCAATTCTACTAGCAGTTCTCGCGCTTCTTTAGCCTTTTCCTTACATAACACGTCATCCCATCCAATCTCTTGTTCCCAAAGTTGTTTGAGAAACAGTTTTCCCCTAACAAATAAAGGACTGACTAGACCTAGCGGATCGTAAATTGATACTAACAAAGATAGTACCCTACACTTCGTAGGTACCCATCCCTCCCCCAATTCATGAATCCTGATGGTTTTAGATATCTATATCTAAAATCATCTCTATATAACACACATATATATAGTTTTTTTTTTTCTAGCAATCTGGGTTTTTCTGAAAGTACAAGTGGCAGCCCTGCTACCTACCCATTCTTTATCTCAGTCAGAATAGTGTTGAACCGTTATCTGAAACAGGGTTGTCATATGTTTTTGTCCTATGGATCGTATATTGCCCTCAAAGTCAAAATACTCAAAACTTCCAAAGGCGCCGTTACTCGAAAGGTTCATACTCAAAAGACTTAGTGTGGTATCCATCTTGGAAATATGGCGCCGTGAGAGCCTTTGCGCTAGCCTCAACTGCTAGGGCTGGTTAGAGGAGCCTTTGAGGTGGGAAAGGCAACTTTGGGAATGACAACATGTTGTCTCCTATCTCTTGTATACGATACGTCAATTAACCCTTAAACGCCGAATGGACGTATTAAACGTCGAGTCAAAATCTCCCCGATTTTCCGAATGGACGTACCATACGTCGGCTCAAAAAGTTTCTTTAAAAATTCGCGGAAAAATACTTATAGGCCTACCAGCCTAAAACTTTTGAATCACGCGCCTTGGGGATGCTGGGGAGTTCACGGATCAAGGCGTTGTTTTGTTTACAATCGTTACGCAGGCGCGCAAGCGCGAATTTCTTTCTTATAGCACTAAAAAGTATCAGTGACACATCTCGGAAATTATTTCGTCACTTTGACATAATTTTTGCACCGTTTAAAATTATCTGTTACATGAAGTATTATATATGGAAAATGTGCACAATTTCATTTAAAATACAAACAAAAAAATAGTCATGATTGAACTTTTATCAGTTTTGAAATATTTCCATATAAATAACGATAAGTGCCAAAATTTCAACCTTTGGTCAAACTTTGACTCTACCGAAATGGTCGAAAACGCCAATTGTAAGCTAAAACGCTCATATTTAGTAATATTCAACTATTTACCTTAATTTTGCAACATATTGGAAGTCTCTAGTACAATATTTCGATTTATGGTGAATTTATGAAAAAACCTTTTTCCTTACGTCCGCGCGGTAACTCTCTTCCGAAAAAAATCATACATGCGATTGTGGTAATGTTTGCACCATTTTAAAATTAGCCGTTTGTAATGTATTGAGAAACACTACTCTCTCATTCTACTATGTTGAACCTTCTGGGAGTTGTTGTTAGAATCTCCCGCCATCCACAAACTGGGAAGCCAGCATAAGCATGGGTCTCCTTACTTGTAATTGATATACCATAATAAAGTACGTGAATGACCACCCTGTCTTCTTTTAGGACCTAAGTACTAAAGGACGAGAATGCAACAGTGGCGACGAGGAAGAACCCAGTGTACGAACGAGTATGTCACATTGAAGAGAGTTAGTGTACCAACGACAGCCGGCCGTATCTAGCCTAGCATACCAGTTTAGGCCTGGCCAACGTCCAGACTCCAGTATTCGAGTAGCCTGAATTCAGCTGTATTTGTTGGGGACTACCGAAGTTCCATACCCTGTCAGGAAGGATGGCAGCAGCAAGGAGACCGACAATTCCCGAGTTTAACTTCCCAGATAAGTTGGAATTATCTTGTTTGGCTGGATCTATTTTCCATGAATTGTGAAGTAAATGAAGTAACAGAGGCGACAGCAAAAAGGGCTTTGTTGCTTTCTTCAGTTGGAGTAGAGACATTTTCCACGATTTGTAAGTTAACAGCACCGAAATTGCGTCTGCAGTTCCATTTGATGACCTAGTAAATCAACTAAAGTCGCATTTTATAACAAAACCAAGTTATCATAGAGCATTGTGTGATTTCCTACAGAGGAAGAAGAAAAGTAGTGAGTCCGTGAAGGAATATTATGCAGAAACTAAATTGTTAGCTCAACAGTGTGAATTTAATAGTGGATTTTGACCGAAGGTTGAAGGAACAATTATTGGTTGGTATTGATAATGAAGTATATTTTAAGGTTTTATTAGCTGATCCTTTTGAGTTTAAATCAATCTCCTCTCGTGAATTACTTCAGCCAGGTTACCAATTTAGAAACTGCTTATGTTACTGAATGTAGTCCTACTTCAAGTTCTTTTATAGATAATAGGCCTGCAGGTACTGTTAACAAGGTTAGGCATAAGGTAATTAGGCCTAGGCCTAATTCTAGTGCAGACTCTAAAGGGAGAGGTAAAAGTGATTATTGTAAAGTTCAAAGTAAATGCATTCATTGTGGGCGCGATAACCATTTAGCTAATAATTGTAGATTTAAGAATGCTAAATGTTATTCCTGTGGCAAGGAAGGCCATGTTAGTACAGTGTGTCCCAATAAAAGGCTAGAAATAAATCTAGGAATGTTAATACAGTGCATGATGTAGAGGAGTCTACTAGTAAGGATATTCCTGTTAATGAAAGTTTTCCATGATTCTTATGATTTATTTGAAACTTTTTGATGTTAATGTGAATTCTATTGATTTTTGTCGATTTTGTTATGAAGGAACCATATAGAGAAATTTTAAGGTTAAATGGGTTTCCCCTAGAGTTTGACAATATTTAGACACTGGCAGTGGTGCATCCACTATTCACGGCATGATGCTAATAAATTGAATTTAACCCCATTACCAACAAGGAAACGCTTAGCAAATTATGATAAAGCTGAAATGCAAGTGTAACGGTGAAATAAATTGTGATGTTTCTTTTAAAGGCCAAATGGTCCAGGGACAAAAGTTTTTTGTTGTAGATAATGATTTAAATTTAGCAGGCAGGTCTTTGATGAAGAAATTGAAATACCAGTGGGTACAAATTGATAATGTGTGTGATGATAAATTTAAAGGTCCTCTTATTACCCCAAGTAGTGCATCTAGGCCTAAGCTTGATTGTGTAAAAATGTTCAATGAGTATCAGGTGGTGGAAGGATCACCCATTACAAATTATGAATGTCAATTAATGTTAAAAGAAGAAAATGCTGTGCCTAAGTATTTTAAAGGCTAGATCTGTTCCTTATCATATAAATGTAAAATTGAGAATAGTTTGAAAGAACTAGAAAGAAATAAAAATATAGTGGAGCAAGGTCGAGCATGCTGGAGATTGGGCCAGTCCTATTGTTCCTGTAATGAAGCCTAATGGTGAAATAAGGATTTGTGTAGATTTTAAGTATCTCAATACCCAAACCAGTGTTAATACCTTCCCATTACCGAGAATTGGATGATATTTTGGCAAATGTAGGTTCTTGTCAGTATATTTCGAAATTGGATTTGAAAAATGCATATTTACAGGTATCTTTGGTGAGTGAAAAAGTTCTCAACAATATTTGATTATGAATACTCATTTGGGATTATATAAGTTTCATAGATTGCCTTTGGGTTGTCGTCAGCACCAGGTATATTTCAGAGGTTTATCTCTGAATTATTGGCAAATATTGAGGGTGTTCATGTTATTTTTAGATGACATATTGATTGTCGGAGCTACCAAGGAGGAACATGACAAGAGTTTATGTAAGGTTTTATCAATTTTGCAACAGAGAAATGTTAAATTGAATAAAGATAAATGTATTATTGGTTCTAGGGAAGTACCTTATTTAGGATACATTTTAAGTTGTGATGGAATTAAAAACCTGACCCAAAGAAAATAGAGGCAATTTTGGAAGCTCCAACCCCTCACTCTGTTCAGTCTTTAAAATCATTTTTGGGGCTATGTACTTATTACAATAGGTTTGTACCTCAGTTCAGCTCTATTTTATGTCCTTTATATAATTTAACCCAAAAGAATGTGGAGTTTCATTGGGCAGCAGTTCATGAAGAAGCTTTTCAGAGTATTAAGGAAGCTTTGGGAAGAGCTGATATTTTGGATAATTTTAACCCCAATGCTACCATGATTTTTAGAAGTTGATGCTAGCCCTGAAGGAGTGGGAGCTGTTCTTAAGCAAGAATATAAAAGGATAGAATTTCTACTATTTCTTTCAAAAGTAGAAAATTATCTAATGCTGAGTGTAATTATTCTCAAATTGATAGAGAGGCTCTATCCATTATTTTTTGGAGTCAAGAAGTTTTCTGATTATCTTTTGGGTAGGAAGTTCGTTATCAGGACGGACCATAAACCCTTGACTCATCTATTTCTTTAACCCTAGTAAGTCTATTCCACAATTATCTAATGCTCGTATTCAAAGGTGGGCTTTATTTCTATCAGGTTTTTGATTTTAAAATTGAACACATTAAGGGAGTGCATAATACAGTGGCAGATGCTCTTAGTAGGCTACCATTGTGTAGAGAAGATGCTGATTTTCATGTACCAGGAGAATATGTAAATTTGATTAATATTTTGGATAAGAATTCTTTTGATGTTACAATGGTAAAAGAATGTATAGAAAGAGACACTGTTTTATGCAGAGTACGAGATTATGTAAGGAAGGGGTTCCCCAATGGACAAAAGGTGGTGATGGAAATTAGTATGGTTACCTTTCTATAAATTGAGAAATGATCTTTCTTTGCATGACAATGTATTACTCTATAGGAATCGTATTTGGTTCCTAGATGTTGAGAAAGCTGTTATGGAAATGCTTCACGAGGGCCACCAGGGTATTGTTGCCATGAAAGCTGAAGCAAGGTCTTTTGTATATTGGCCCAACATGGACCAAGATTTAGAACAAATAACTTCCAAACTGTGCATTATGCATAACAAATCTCAAACATAAGGGCATTTCACCTTTATCTTGGCCGTCAGTAGATAGACCTTGGTCCCGCTTGCATGTAGATTATTGTGGACCCATTGACAACATGCAATATTTGATTATTATTGATTCCTTTTCTAAATTTATTGATGTCTATGCTTGCAAGAATATAACTTCAGAGGGTACCATACAATGTTTAAGGTCATGTTTTGCTAATTATGGTATTCCTGACACAATTGTATCTGATAATGCAACTTGTTTTATGTCTAGGGAGACTCAGAATTTCTTTCAGAAAAATGGTGTTAGACATTGTCAGGAGCACCATATAATCCAAGTACAAACGGGCTTGCAGAACGGGCTGTCCGAATATTCAAAACTAATTTCAAAAAGTTTGATTGTAATTTGCCTGTAAAAACCAGAATGGCAAAATTTTTGTATACCTATAGACGTACAGTACCAGTCTTCTACTGGCTGCTCCCCAGCTGAATTATTGTTTGGAAGGAAATTTAAGGGTCCATTAGATGTTATAATGCCTAAAACAAAGAGATGAGTGTTATGTTCATGAGTCTAAATTCAGAGTTGGCGATGCAGTATATGCCAAGAATTTTGGTAAAGGACCAGAATGGGTGGAAGCTAAGATTATCAAAGTTCTTGGTGAAAGAAATTATTTGGTTTCTGTAGAGGTTAATGGTATTTTGACTTGGAAGCGTCACCTTTCACAGTTATTTGAGAGAAAAATGTATAATACTAGAGTAACTGATGAACCGTCACTATTAGAAGATACAATGATTCCTTATGTTCCTGTAGTTTCTTCTCCCCGTAATGTACAAGGATTAGAAGAAACAAATAACACTATTCAGAACTCGGGTATGATTTGTAATCCCAATGTAGAAGTAGTAGGATCAGAGAACAGTAATTGTGATACTGGTGCCATTGTAAGAAAATCTACCAGAGTAAGTAAGAAAACCTAGGAGACTCATTGAACAAATTTAAATTTTTGTCTGTTAACCTAAGGGGGGAGGAGTGTAATGTATTGAGAAACACTACTCTCTCATTCTACTATGTTGAACCTTCTGGGAGTTGTTGTTAGAATCTCCCGCCATCCACGAACTGGGAAGCCAGCATAAGCATGGGTCTCCTTACTTGTAATTGATATACCATAATAAAGTACGTGAATGACCACCCTGTCTTCTTAGGACCTAAGTACTAAAAGACAAGAATGCAACACCGTTACATGAAGTTTTATATATTGAAATGTGCGCAATTTCATGCACAATACAACTAAAAACAACCCATGATTGTAGCTTTTATCAGTTTTGAAATATTTTTATATAAAAAATGATAAGTGACAAATTTTCAACCTTCGGTCAATTTTGACTCTACCGAAATGATCGAAAAACAAAAAAAACGCATTATACTAAAACTCTTATATTTTAGTAATATTCAATCATTTAACTTCATTTTTTAACAAATTGGAAGTCTCTAGCACAATATTTCGATTTATGAAAAAAAACACTTTTCCTTACGTCCGCGCGGTAACTCTTCCGAAAAAATCATACGTGCGATTGTGGTAATGTTTGCACCATTTTAAAATAGCCGTTACATAAAGTTTTATATATGAAAATATGCGCAATTTCATGTAGAATACAACGAAAAATAATTGAAGTTTGTAGCTTTTCTCATTTTCGAAATATTTGTATATAAATCACGATAAATAGAAAAAAAAACCACATTCGGTCACTTTGACTCTACCGAAATGGTCGAAAAACGCAATTGTAAGCTAAAACTCTTATATTTTAGTAATATCCAATCATTTACCTTAATTTTGCAACAAATTGGAAGTCTCTAGCACAATATTTCGATTTATGGTGAATTTATGAAAAAAACTTTCCTTCCCTCCGCGCGCGGATTCTCCGCCATAAATCTCCGAATTGCGTACATCGAATTCTCGGAAGATTTGCTCCGTTTCATATTAGGCATTTCATAGAGTTTTTATATATGAAAATAAAAGTGCGCAATTTCATGTAAAATAAAAGGAAAAATATTTTGAAGGTTGTAGCTTTTCTCATTTTCGAAATATTTGCATATAAATCACGATAAATAGAAAAAAAAACTACGTTTCGGGTATCACTTTGACTCTACCGAAATGGTCAAAAAACTTAATTGTAAGCTAAAATTCTTACAGTATCGTAATATTCAATCATTTGTATTCATTTTGAAACAAATTGGAAGTCTCTAGAACAATATTGAGATTTACGGTGAATTTTTGAAAAAAAATATTTTTTGTTTTTTACCTCCGCACGTTACGAATCGTACATAATTTTGTGATAATATTTTCCCGGTGTGTTGCTTTATTGTTTTACAATGTACTTATATATCAAAATGGTTGCAATTTAGTGTACAATACAACGAAAAAAAAGAAACTCGTTAGCTTTTACCGTTTTTTGCACAGCGTGATTTTAATACAATTATGTATGATTTTTGTTTTTTTTGCTACCATATATCGCATTATTTACATATGATAATGATATTATTTTTCCTTTCTGATGATTGCATACTAAACTTCAGGCAATGACAAAAAAAGGATCCAAAAATGAACTCTTAATCTTCAAAACTAAGCGCGCTGTGATTTTTTGAAAATATTCTTTTTTCCGCTTCCGCGCTCACTCAAAACCGGCTCCGGAATTCGGGGGAGTTTTTGATTTTTACCGCTTCGGCGTTTAAGGGTTAATGCCATTATACATAGTTTTGTGGTTCAAGGTGTAGTTACTTACTGTGGGTAAGTAGACAATTTATGTCTACTTACTCACATTAATAATATATTTCATATATTATTTGTCCTTTATTTCTGATATAGGTTTATTTAGCAAGGTACAAAAATTGCTTTGTAGGTGTGATTTTCCTCTGCAGACGTTAGATTTAAAATTATTGGATGTTTATTATTTCAAATTATTTCATATATATAATCTAAAATTCCTATATTATAATCTGATTGTTTTGATCTTTAGTTATCATATATTTTATAAAATGTTCATGTATAATCAATGCTAGAAAAACAATATATTTTTTTAAAGTCTTGTTTAAAAAATCTCAATACAGAAAATATATCTTTATACTATGTACTATATGCAAAGGGGAAAATATATAAATGCCATTTCCCTGCCTTATCACTTCTCTTCAGGTACTCATAAGGCACATTAAACATAGGATAAGGTGGTCTGAGATAAGTACAGTACTACATACAGTGACTCACATTTTGAGATAAATGCCACCTAGATACAAGTTAGTTATGAAATAAATGAATTTGATGTTCCTATTACCCAGATACGAATAGGTTATTGTATCATTGAATGACCCTTAATAATAGCAATATCAGTGTATCACACAGTACATTATCTGCAGGAAAGAAATAACATACTAAAGTAAATGATAAAAAAAAAACTTACAATAAGGTAGAGGTAACTGAGATCACAGAGGTATCATTTTATACTATTATAAATAAGAAAACATGGATTATAGCCACAATAGAGAAATAACATAAAATAGCATTGCAAATAAAAAAGAAATCTGTACTAAACTTATCACAATAACACGAGATCACAAATAGCACGATATAATAGAGTAAATGGAGGAAAATTAAAAAAATAAACCTCATTAAATAATGGAGTGATTAGCATAAGACAATGAGGTAGTATATCACATTACTCTTTAAGAAACTTACAAAAAACTAATCTTAATAATGAAGAGGTATATGACATTTCTCACATTATGGGCACCCATGGTATAGGAACATATAAGGCATGGTATGAAAAATAAAAAATAATAGATTTTACTACTGTATAGACTATATTACAAGTACTACCACTTTAAAAAAAAAAATATGCCTGATGTTTCTTAAGGATATCGGTCATTGTTACCATGCTATCAGCTATTACCCTTACACTTCAATTTAATTCTTTTACACTTCCATTTAATTCTTTTTGATTAGTCATTAAATCCTGAAAAATATCAGAAGCTGAAGCTGGGTCCTCACTGTCATCAATATCTGCCAATCTCTCAACTGCTTCTTGCTCCAGTAGGCCCAATCTTACCAAAGCTTCCTCTGAAGGTTTCAGAGCTAAAATTTCATGAGGACCGCCACCTAAAATGATAATATTACAGAAATTAGCTACTGCAATAACTCTGGAAAAGAAACATCAATGTAATTGTGTAATTACTGACAGTAATGATGATCAATGACTTCCCACATCTCTACCCCATCAAAAGAAAACAAAGTGACACTGATACCACAAAACAATCTACTTGAGTCACTACTAGGCATGGTTATGTTAGGTTAAGGTTAGGCTAGGTTAAGAATCGGTCTTGTAGATAGGACCTTTTTAAAAATACGGACCCCAGTTTTATCCTTTTGAACAGGTCCCAGGTTCGTGTGGGGCTGCTTTTCTTCTAAAGCTCCCTAACTTTTTACCCTAATCTACCTAAGATTAAATGGTTAACATTCATTTGCTGCAGAAATGCCATACAAGAAAAATGTCTTAGAATTGTGTAAACTATATAAAAAAATGATTTGGTTAGGCGGGGTATATTGGCAACTTATGCAATAATACCCACACGCCTAGGCATATCATCACAGCTTAGGCTAAAACATTTATTTCCAAGCAATATCATAGGATACTTTTGCATAGCCGAACATTTACTAGGCATATATCATAATTAGCATGAAGTTAACAGTACAACATAAGCCAAGGCCTAGCCAAAACTCGCTTCAAAATAAGTATGTATGGAAATTAGTCTATGCTAAATTAGGCTAACTTAAGCTAGTAGCCTATGCCTAGGCTGTCAGAAAATCTTACCTGTCTTCTTCATTTAAGTTGTATGTTGGGCCATTTTCTTGTTTACATCAGAGCGATAATCCTTGAATTTTTTTCTAACATCCTTCCAAAGTCTTTGAATGGGGCTGACACTGCCCATAGCAGCTGTCACCTCTTGCCATGCAGCATCTCTCAAGTTCCTTGTCATACCCATCTCTGAGAAGCTTCAAACTATTACCGCCTTCCTTTTCGCCACTTCTGTAGCCATTATATACAATTCTGCTTCAGTGAAGGAAGGTTGCTTCCTTTTCTTAGCCACAGGGTCCATCGTGTCGCTCTCTGATGTTCCTTAATTGCTTGGCCATCAACAATCAGCTGAAAGCTGCTGTATCGTGATTGGTTCTCATTCTCTAGGCACGCCATGATATGGGCGATGTGATTGGCTGGACTATCCAATAGCGCCTTTGTCAAAAAGGCAGCCTTTTCGTGCAAAGGCACATCAAAGGCGCCTTTGAAAATCTTTGTGTATACAATTCAGCCTTCATCAAAAGGCGCCCCTTTGGCAAGCCGTTGGGAAAGGCGCCATTTGTCAACAGGCACCTTTGCGTAAGGCTTGTTTTGAGTATGCGGCCCCAAATATTTATCAAAATTATCGTACACAAACATACACACAACACACACACACACACACACACACATATATATATATATAATATCTATATATATATATATATATATATATAATAATAATAATAAGGTAAGGAGGCCGCCCAAAAATCACCAAAATATAGAGAGAGAAATACTATATTTCAGAGACTGCTGTCTCCCTCTTCAGGTAGATGAATGAGAAAAGGTGGTATCTATACCAAGAAGTCCATCCACAGGTAAGCCAATTTAGGTCACTCCTGCTGATAATCTTCCTTTTATCTTCTTACCCTCTTACGCCCGATTGGACGTATTAAACGTCGAATCAAAATGTCCGTCCCGTGTGCCGATTGGACGTATTGTACGTCGACTCAAAAAAGTTTTTTTTTAAATTCGCGAAAAAATACTTATAGGCCTACCAGCCAAAAACTCTTGAATCACGCGCCTTGGGGGATGCTGGGAATTCACGGATCAAGGTGCTGTTTTGTTTACAATTGTTGCGCAGGCGTGCAAGCGCGAATTTCTTTATTATCGCACTAAAAAGTATCATTGACACATCTCAAAAATTATTTTGTCACTTTGACATAATTTTTGCACCATTTTAAATTATCCGTTACATAGAGTATTATATATGAAAATGTGCGCAATTTCATGTAGAATACAACAAAAAATACTCATGATTGTAGCTTTTATCAGTTTTGAAATATTTTCATATAAATAACAATAAGTGCCAAAATTTCAACCTTCGGTCAACTTTGACGCTACCAAAATGGTAAAAAAACGCAATTGTAAGCGAAAACTCTCATAATTTAGTAATATTCAATCATTTGCCTTCATTTTGCAACAAATTGGACATCTCTAGCACAATATTTCGATTTATGGTGAATTTATGAAAAAACTTTTTCTTTACGTCCGCGCGGTAACTCTTCCGATAATTGTTTTCGTGCGATTGTCCTAATGTTTTCACCATTTTAAATTTGCTTTTACATAAAGTTTTATATATGGAAATGTGCGCAATTTCATGCACAATACAACTAAAAACAACCCATGGTTGTAGCTTTTATCAGTTTTGAAATATTTTCATATAAATAACGATAAGTGCCACAATATCAACCTTCGGTCAACTTTGACGCTACCGAAATGGTCAAAAAAAGCAATTGTAAGCTAAAACTCTTATATTCTAGTAATATTCATTTACTTTCATTTTGCAACGAATTGGAAGTCTCTAGCACAATATTTCGATTTATGGTGAATTTATGAGAAAAAAAAATTTCCTTACGTCCGAAATTTTCCGAAATAATCAGAATTTTTTTCATGCGATTGTCGAAATGTTTGCACCTTTTGAAATTAGGCGTTACATAAAGTTTTATATATGAAAATGTGCGCAATTTCATGTAGAATACAAATAAAAATGATTGAAGGTTGTAGCATTTCTCTTTTTTGAAATATTTGCACATAAATCACGATAAATAGAAAAAAAAAAACCACGTTCGGTCAAATTTGACTCTACCGAAATAGTTGAAAAACGCAATTGTAAGCTAAAACTCTTACAATCTAGTAATATACAGTCATTTATCTTCATTTTGAAACAAATTCGAAGTGTCTTGCACAATATTTAGATTTATGGTGAATTTAAAAAAAAAACCTTCTTTCCCTCCCTGCGCCGATTCGCGGCCGAAAATCTCCGAAATGCGTACGTAGCATTATCCTAATATTTGCTCCTTTTCATATTAGCCGTTTTATATATGAAAATGTGCGCAATTTATGAAAAATAAAAAAAAAAAATAGTTCAAGGTTGTAGCTTTTCTCATTTCCGAAATATTTGCATATAAAAAATATATATATAAAAATTTCGACATTTGGTCAACTTTAACTCGTCCGAAATGGTCGAAATCTGCAATTCTAAACTAAAACTCTTACAGTATCGTAATATTCAATCATTTTTCTTCATTTTGAAACAAATTGGAAGTCTCCAGAACAATGTTTAGATTTACGGTGAATTTAAAAAAAAAAAAAGTTTTTTTTACGTCCGCGCGTTACAAATTCGTGCATCATTTTGTGATAATATTTTTCCGGTGTTGCTTTTATCGTTTTACAACGTATTATATATCAAAATGATTGCAATTTAGTGTACAATACAACGAAAAAAAGTAACTCGTTATCTTTAACCGTTTTTTGCACAGCACGATTTGAATACAATTATGTATGAATTTTTATTTTTTTGCTACCATATATCGCATTATTTACATATGATAATGATATTTGTTTTCATTTCTGATGATTGCATACTAAACTTCAGGCAATGAAAAAAAAAGGAGCCAAAATTGAACTCTTAATCTTGAAAACTAAGCACGCTGTGATTTTTTGAAAAAAATATTTTTTCCGCTTCCGCGCTCACTCCAAACCCGCCCCGGCATACGGGAGAGGTTTTGATTTATAGGGCTTCGGCGTAAGAGGGTTAAGCGTCGGTTGAATGAAAACCTTGTTGATGATATCTGAGTCCCATGCTCCCTTTGAGATATTCATTACCTGCCTCTCTTTAATCAAGGCCGATTCCATCATTTGACTCTTGTACCGGCAGTTGCTGCTAGAAATTATACGTGACAAATTCCAGTTTATACTATGGTTATGTTCCTTTATATGGTTGAAAATAGTTTGTGCTGTATTAATCTCTAGGGAAGTGATTTTTCTGTAAATCCAGTGTAAAGCCCCGTACACACAATGCATCATGATGCTCGCAGTGTTAGATGGATGCGTTGAAAAATGCCTCTTTCAACGCTAAGCTGCATCACGAACGTGTTGATGGGTCCGAGCCATTTCATTATTCAGCTCAGTGTTGCATTATCATTCAAAGTGGCAGGACGTTCGCTCAGCTCCAGCGCCAATGGCTCAATCACTACCACCCACCAAACCCCTGGACTGGACTAGGACAAACACCTTATGTTTCATAGAATTACTAAAGGAACATCCGTCTGTTTGGAACATAAAATCCAAGCAGTACAAGAATAGAAACATCAGGAGCGCAACCTTGGAGACCATAAAGTCAGAGTTGTCTAGTTTCGTAAATTGTAATTTGCAGAATGAAGACATTACCAAAAAACTGCACACCCTGAAGACATAATTCTACAGGGAAATGTCTGCAATCAAGGCATCACAGAAGTCTGGAGCTGGCACGGAAGAGCTCTACACTCCGAAGTTGTGGTGTTTTGACGAGCTGTGTTTCCTGGTTGACGGAGAAGCTTGTGCATCTACTTCCAACTTAGATGAAGGAGAAATTACTACTGCACAAGTAAGTTCATAATTTTATTGTGTGCTCTTGTACTCCAGCATAACTATAATTTAAATACTTATTAGCTATTAACATACATATATGACAAAGCGTAATCTAGTATAAATATAATTTGAATACTTATTAACATACATTAATGACAAAGCATTACTTATTAACATACATATATGACAGAATTATTTTCTCTTTCTACCATATGCCGCACATACGTTGTTGCCATGGAACAGCACCTTCCTCATTAAAATACTCCATGAACTCTTTCCTGACAGCTTTTGCCTCATTTGTGGGATGCCTCTGTAGTCTCTCCAAAGGCAGAAGCTGCCCATAATCACGCCATACCCGGGTGTTACCTCTCTATCCACAACATTTTCGTTGTCCAAACTTCCAACGGGTGTATAGAAGGATTCATGTTCCCTGCGCAAGAAATTGTGCAGGGCTGTGCAGGCAAGAACAATTTTTTCTACCTTATCAGGGCTCAAATTGCTTGCACTCAGGAGAATGCAAAACTTATTTGACATAAAGCCAAATGCATTCTCAATGGGACGCCTTGCTCTTGAAAGCCTGTAGGAGGAAATTCTTTGCTCATTATTTTGATGTTTAAATGGATACAGTTTCATGAAGTATCTCTTGAGTGGGAAGGCATCGTCACTTACAAAGACGTATGGCAGGGTTCTGTGGCTGTCACTCAGCTGTTACTCTGCAGGAAGGCCCATTGCTCCATTCTGCAGCCGCGCACGCAGAGTTGAGTTTGCCCACACACCGCCATCTGAAATTCTTCCATTTGTCCCCACATCTACATACATAAATTAATAGTTTGCATTCCTACAGCCATGGGAACTTATACTATGTGAACCCTTATAATTGAAGTAGTAGGATCCACTCTCTTTTGGAGGCCGTATAGCGATGTGTTTCCCATCCACCGCTCCAACACAGTGAGGAAAATTCCATTTCCCAAACTGTTTCGCTACTGCCTTCCATTCACCTGGAGTTGATGGCACCTGAAAAGAAGATGGGGGTGATAAATTAAGCATCATTTTTAAATACACATATAGGCAAAACTAAAACTCTTAATATTAATATGCAATTGAATTTATTTATCCACAGCTCGATGCAGTGGCAACTTCCGCCGATGAGTCACAAGACGTACCCTCTCCTCCACCCACACCAAGCCTGACATCTGCCTCTTCTGTTGCTCCCTCGCGTACTCCCTCCCCTTACCCTTCCTGTAGTTCCCGTGGAACTTCAAAGAAGCGAAAGCAAATTGATGAAATTGATAACGTGATGGCACTTGCTCTTAATAAACTATCATCCCTTCTCAGTCCCAACAACTGTGAGCCAATGCTTGATATATCTAGGTTTGTTGATAGTGAACTGAAGAACACGAGTGATATGCAACAGAAGCTAGCCAAAAAACTAATATGCGATGTTCTTCACATGGGTGATCTAACCAGGGACCATCGAGTAGTGTGAGTAGGGGGTTGTGATAGTTTCATGGCATGAGGTAGGAAGTTATAATATGTTGTTCACAACGTGTATTTTCTTTCTGAGGATTTATGTTGTACTCTTGTGTCACTGTTTTCAACAAAAAAATCTGTTACTGCAAGTTATTTCATAACAATCTTAGCATTAAGAGGAGTTATTTTATGATTAAGTTCTTAAATTGCCTATTTATTTGTCATGAATGAATGCCACTTCATATTATTAATTTCTGGCTTCTTGTTTAATAATTTCCAAGAAGGACATTTTTTGGTAGATCTAGGGTACCTATCTGCGGCGGCCCAGACTATGGCAGTTACAGTTTTTCTATGCAGTTTTACCTACTGGACAAGAATTTTAAGTAATATTTATTTGGATGACTGTAATTAACCCCCAGGGGCCAGTACTAAATACGGCGAAATACACTGGACGCCCCAATCCCTGGTAGATGTCGTATCCGCGGTTACGTTTCTTGCTGGGTAATTCTAAAGAATAGTTCTGAATGAACTGCAAGGAACGTAACTGCGGATACGACATCCACTAGGGATTGGGGCGTCCAATGTATTTCGTCGTTTTTAGTACTGGCCCCTGGGGGTTAATTACAGTCGTCCGAATAAATATTACTTTAAATTCTTGCTCAGTAAGTAAAATAACTTAGGAAAACGTCAATTGCCATAGTCTAGGCCACCGCGGATTGCTTTTGTAGAAATAACCGAACCTTACCTTCAAAAAACCCTCCCTAAGGACATTATAAATGGCTTCACAGGTTTTGGGGATGATTAGACCGAGGCTCTGTTTTGAAATCCTGGTTGAATATTGGAGGCTTGCATACGATCCTCCAGCAGCAAGAAAGCTTAGTGTAGCCTCCAGACAAGCTCCTGGTGATATTCTGTCTCGAAAGCTGGTGTCCTGCTTACAAATGTATGGTTCAATTTTTTCCAACAGTTTATAAAATGCAGGGATTTTCGACTTGTAGCTCCAAAAATATTTCATTGAAGCTTCCCTTGAGAGGTAGCTGAGAAAGCCATTGCTTACACCACAAGGTTCTACGTTTCTTCCTCAAAAGTTTCTTTTTTGCAGCACACAGAGCAACTATACCCCACAGTAGTCTCTCCTGGTAAAGTACATCATCGGCAGGCATCCTGACTTGGAAAGCTGAACTACAACTGAGCAGCTCTAGTGCGGAAATGAGTGAGCAGTGTTGCAGTATAGTTTGGCTGCTATTAATTTTTTTCAACACCACTACTGCATCACATGGCTGATACGTGATGGCATAGTGTGTACCAGGCTTTAGAGTAATTATCAAAACAAAGAAAGCAGCCAAATATGCAAATTGTTGAGACGAAGGTAGCATGACAACAGAAAAAATGAGCAATATGTGGGAGGATGCTTGAGTAAAAAGCCGATGATAACTTCACAGGCTACAGCGCCATTTTATTGCTTACTTCCCCTTCACAGAACCAAAGACAATACACGAAAGATGGGAAACTGACTATTAATACCATTAAAAAAAACATCATCCAACCCGTCAGAATGCGCGCCATCTATTGATCATGCCCTCAACTAAAACTCGGCTGTGGCGTAGCACGGCTTTTTTAAATGTTAAGATTTATTCTTATGCTGCAATAAATTTCTCTTTATAAATTATTGAATACTAAATCGATTAATATTGCTTGCTAACATGATTATAGGGCTCTATCATAGCTTATGACTTATATATTAGGCCTTTCTGAATCATTAAATAAAATCCTTCAGTTAATGTAATATTAATTGCTAAGTATCTTTATCTAAAATTGAGAGGGCAGTTAGAATGAAACAAACTTATTCTCATATTATCTTATTATTTCACCAATATAGTATACAGTAATTATTTTCCTTTTTTTGGGCTTGTGCTTATGATTGTATAATGTACATACCTAAGCGACTGTACACAAATGTTCTTGCAAAGAAAATAACATAAAACAAAGTAAAAGAAATGACACATGCTTCATTTGCATGCAATAGTCATACAAGTCATGCAAACAAAACATGCATATATCAGAATTTAAATAGCAAACAAAGCATAGCATAATCAAAACCAATAATATGAAATCAAAATGAAAAAGCAGACTTAACTTGCATGCTCATTAGGCAAAAGGTTAAGCAATATTTGTTAATAAAACTAAGAAAAGTACAACAACAAAGTAGTAAAAGCAAATTTTTATTTGCTTTCAAAAAAAGCAAATAAAAATTGAAATCACAAATCAAATATGGAACAAACCTATTTATAACAATTTATTAAAATCTCATAGCCCAATTGTGGGAGTTCTCAAAAATGCATATTCAATTGGCCCCCTTTATGAAGGTAATGTAAACAACTCTTCTGCCTGGTATTTTCTAGTAAAATGCCATTTCTGCAAGAAGCATGCACATTCCTAAAAAAATATGAAACAATTATTCTAATTGACTTGAACCATGTTTCTTTTTGCATCATGTACAGTACAAGCAAATATCATAGGTTTCACAACTTGTTTTGCCAATTTATTACTACTGTATTATTGCGTACATTTGCTGCCAAATGGTAAATTTACTTTGGAAATCTATGTGGGGTGTTGGTACCAATTACAAGATTTCATTTTAAAAATTGAACAATTATGAGCATATAATGTAGAAACATAGATGAAACGGTAAGAATGGATCTTGTGGGAGCAGATATGCTGGTTTGCATGTAATTTTTTTTATTTTGAATGCTTTTATCCATACATATAGGAAAATTCAATCATAGATTAAAAGGTTAGTGAACTTGAAATTAGTAAAGTAAAACACTCTAACTTAACTAACCTACTTATGCTCTCCCATATGAATGCTCCCACAAGATCCATCCTTCCTGATGAAACAACTTTGGTTTGCTAAATAGTTGCTTATTAATGAAAAATTAAGGTAAACATTTATAACAACAACCCAAGGTAAGCTGCTGAGAATATAACATAACTACAGATATATACAGTATATCAAAGTTGCTGTGAGTAGCCTATCTGGAAAAGGCATGGAGACCCAATATTCACGAATTGTATGACAGTGATAGGAATTGGTATGTTTATTTCATATTTCTAGAGATTTTCAAGATATGCAAATATAACTTTAAGGTATTTATTTGAAATACAATTGACTCCTGTAAATGACAAGAAAATATAGTTTTTCTAGTTGATTTTGATATGTTTTGCAAGATAGCTTCATTTCCATTGCAAATTACTGTTGACGTGGTTAGGTAACTGTTGGCATGGTTTATGGTACTGCTGATATGGTTAGTTTACTGTTGACATGATTAGGCTACTGATGTACACTACCAGGAAGGTTAGGTTGGTTGTTGGGGTTTCAAATGGCAAGAATATATTTTTTTCTAGTCGAAAATCACATATAAATATATTTTCTTTCCGCTTAGAGGCGTCCACCGTATTGTAAATATTTTCCAATATTTATTTCGGAATAACACTGCACCGACATTCAATTTTGCTTTGGTCTATTTTATTTCTTCATTTTCTCTAAAAGTCATCATGTACTTTGTAACAGATGTAATGATTTTATTACCTTTCTTTATTCTGAGGAAAAGCATGAAAAATCAGATGGGGAAAATCATTTTTCGTCCTATTGCAAACCACATACGGGTGATGATGGCTACGCCCACTCATGATTGAAATTGAATGCCCCGCTTTGTGAAAAAGTAAACAAACAGACGATGTAGGCAGGTGCAATGGTACCGCCATCTTCATTTCATGCCAGGTACTAAATTGTATGCGGCCGATGCGGCTGTGGCTTGAGCTTCCCATCTTTCGTGTATTGTCTTTGCACAGAACAACTGTAGTTATAACCTTTACCAACAGAGGCGCTAGCGGCAAAACGCAGAAAATGTAATATAAATAAATGGTAAACTTAAATAAATATGTTTAGAATTATTCATCTTGAGTTTATTACTCAACACCCCCACTTAAACTCAAGATTAACCTCTTATAAAAGAAAATTTACATAACTTTTGTTTGGTAACTGGCTTTGCGAAAATATCCGAAATGTTATCTTCTGAAGGAACATACAGCAGTTCAACATAACCACTTGGTTATCAGGATGCAAAACAATTGGTTGCTTATTACATCCTAGCATATCAATAATAATTGATTTAAAAACTTAGCTTCCTGGGTAGCACAAGTTAAAGATACATACTCTGCTTCACAAGATGACAGTGCTACAATTCTTTGTTTCTTAGATTTCCATGAAATAAGAGAACCTTTAGAATATAACCGAAAACAGTAACCGGTGATACTTCTTTTATCACTTTTAATTCATCATCAAACTTAGAAAATTTTAAATCATAATGCAAAGTACCCTTTAAATATCTCAGGACATATTTTACTAGACTAAAATCTGCTTTGGAAGGGTTAGCTATATACAGTGATAACTTAGTCACAACAAAACAAATATCAGGTCTTGTTTCCATCATAATGTGAATAAGACTACCAACAATTTCTCTATAAAGCTTGGCATCCGCTAACTTTTCAGAATGAAGAAACACTTCATTATTTACACTTGGATCACATGGTACAGATTTTTATTTACAGTCTGACATTTAAAATTTATCAAGAACTCTCTTCAGATAATTACACTGCTTCATTCTAATACAGTCTTTCTCAAATATAAAATCCATACCCAAAAAACAATTTAATTTCCCCAAGTCTTTCATCTTAAATCTATTACATAAAGGAATTTCCACATCATCTAGGACTTTCTTACAATTAGTATGTAGCAATGAATATGTCATCGACCCAAATGATAATTATTACTCTCGCATTATTTTCACATGTAGTGTAAACACAAGGAGCTGCAAAAGATTGTTCAAAATTGTTAGCTAAGAGAAAATTATGCAAAAGATTGTACTACCAGTTGCGGCCGCTTTGCTTAAGGCCGTACAATGATTATTTTTTCAGTTTACAATAGAGTTTTTCACCATTCTTACCATTTTTAATAAAGCCTTTTGGCTGAGTTAAATAAATTTCACAATCAATGTTTGCATTAAAATATGCAGTCTTTACATCCATTTGGTGTACCATAAATACTGTATAGCAAACTGCATTAACATTCGTACTGATAATCTACATTCTGAATTTGTGAATAGCCTTTTGCTACAAACCTTGCCTTGTATTTTTCATCATTATTAGTTCATAGTTTAACAGTATAAACCCATCTACCCCTCACTGGAGAGCGATCACCAGGTAGAAGAACATGGCGTCCCTCCAGTGAGTTGCATCGGGAGATGAAACTGCTTCATCATATGTTCTAGGTATATCAGTAACCCTATAACAATAATCTACAGAACATTTTACTATGCTAGATAAATCTGTGTCAGAGTCATAATCATCAGGATACTCTGGCTTACGTCTATCCCTTTTAGGATATTTTCTGTTAGAATCACCTTTTCACTCCTCTTCATTCAGCTTATCTGACCCGTCTACTTGACCTTGGTTATGTTTCTTTTCATCATCTGTTGCTACATGTTCAACTTCTAAAGGATCTGGAACTTTAGGACTTAGTGCCTACAATGGAAACTCATCATCAAAAATATATTCAGACACATTTCTTTCCTCTGGAAAATTTATCAGTAAATTTTACACATCTGATTTTCTTATCTATTTCTGGGTAATGTACAAGGTAAGCTGGGCTTTCTGTGTCATAACCTACAAATATCCCTTTCTCACTGCGAACGTCCAGCTTCTTTTCATTTTGAACATACCCATAGCAAACAGTACCAAATACATGCATATTATTGACGCTAGGCCTAGTTTAGTCATCATCTCATATGGTGTCCTACCAGTTCTTGGATTATAACATCTATTACGAATATATGCAGATGTCTTTACTGCATAGGTCCACAAATTCTTCGGCAATTTTGCCTCTAATAATAAATATCTAGCCATGTCGCAAATTGAACGCCATGACCTCTCTACAGTGCCATTTTGGTGTGGCGAATAAGGAGCAGAAAATTCATGTTTAATACAATTTCTGATAAGAAGTGACCTAAAATCTTTATTAGTAAGTTCAGTACCATTATCTGTCCTCAATCTTTTTACTGAACCATGCGGAGAAATATCAGCCAGAAATTTTTGAGTAGCTTTTACAGAATCACTCTTACATTTCAAATAATATGCAACAATTAATCCAGAATAATCATCCACAAAAGAAATCGCACATTTAAAACCTCCTCTTGCAACAGGGTCTGTTGGACCAGATAAATCACAATGGACCAATTCGAGCTGCTTAGTAGCTCGTCTGCCTGACTCTCTGTTCCTGAATTGGCACATTTTACCCTTAGCACAAATCACAATCAAAATTACCTTTATTACTAATTTTCATACCATCAACAATTTCAGGTAATTTAAGTAAATCCCTTACATTACAGTGACCATCACTCTATGCCACTCCTGTACAGTTTGAGAATTACTGTTGGTAGAATCTATATTATTAATATAATATAATTTACCTTTCTTTTCTAAATCAAAAATAGTAGTCTGCTGCTTTAAGTTTAGCATAGTTAGGGGTAAAAAGAACAGATGCTCCATTTTCTGTGGCAGCTTGAACAGAAAATGTGTTGCTTGTAAGAAGGAACACATAAAACATTCCCTAATTGTACATTCTGAGAATTACCATTATGATCATGTAAAACCACATTAACATTACCCTTACCCATCACTATACCATTAGTTTTAGTGCCATCGGCTAGTTCAATAAAATTTGATGAATGAAAATCTTTTTCAAAACTCAAACTTATTTTTATCACTTATAATATGAGAAGTTGCCTAATATCACATGGCTTCCCATTAAGGCTAGGCTTACTCATAAAAAATTATCATGCACAGTAAAAGCAAATGAATAAGAAATACTATCATCATCATCGATAAGTTTATCATTTACACACTTTGCAGAACTTGGTTTAGGGTTAGTCCTACTTCTACAATTTTGAGAATTAGGAGAACGAGATTTATGATAACCACACCAATTCTGCTTATGTCAATTAGGGCAATCAGGCTTCCTGTGACCTACCTTTCCACAAGAAAAACAAGTATATACCGGTGAATATATTACCACTACCGAAGGGCTTGCTGCTGCTAGGCCTACTGGAAATTTTTATAACACTATCTTCACCTGTAGATAGGCCTAGGCCTACTTGCTGGCTTCTTTCAGTCTCTTCGAAAGATCTAAGGGCTTTCTTTAATTCACTGAAGCCAACTGTAGTCTCCTCCTTGGTTATTACCGTAGAAAATGTCTTGAAACACTGGGGTAATCCTTTAAGAACCATTGCCATCAATAAACTATCACTGATGGTCTCACCTGCTGCAGTCTTCAAAGAATTAGCTTCTGTCTCGGCTCTGATAACGTAGTCAGTCACGTTTTCTTCCTCAGACTTCTTCAGAGATGTCAACTCCGTGTATAAGGCTATAATTCTTGGTTTACTGCAGCCTAAATAATGATTCCTTAAAACTTGTATAGCCTTCTTCCCGTCGTCTTTAGCATCTCTTATAATTAAAGATAGGCTACGATCATCCAAAAGTTGCACAATCTCGGCCTACACT
This sequence comes from Macrobrachium nipponense, assembly GCF_015104395.2. Lineage (NCBI taxonomy): Eukaryota > Metazoa > Arthropoda > Malacostraca > Decapoda > Palaemonidae > Macrobrachium > Macrobrachium nipponense. Next base: position 22,589,315 of record NC_087201.1, on the reverse strand, counting down.
TTGGCATTATCATCGGCGCTTGGGGAGCCAGAACCGGTAACCACTTCAAGTAACTTCTGCAATCGTAGATAGCCAAAGAACTTCACTTCCCATAACTCGTATTTTGCCTCATCACCGTCGAAATAGAGTCTGTTACGGCCTGGGCCCATAACCTGTTGAGACGAAGGTGGCATGATGGTGGAAAAAATGAGCAATATATGGGAGGAAGTAAGCATTTTATTGCTTACTTCCTCTTCACGGAACAACAACTGTAGTTATAACTTTTACCAACAGAGGTGCTAGCGTCAAAACACAGACAATGTAATATAAATAAACTGTAAACTTAAATAAATATTTATAGAATTATTCATCTTGAGTTCATTACTCAACACAAATAAACAAATGAGGTTTCGTGGAGCTAAGCTGAGAACTGCGTTTGGCTAATATGCAGTGAGGTCTGGATTATTTATGTTTTTATGACTAAAAGCAAATGCAAGTAGGTAGTAAAGTATTGAAAAAATAATGTTACATATTCTGTAGCTGCATTGTATAAAGTACAGAAGTGAAATCTTATGTAACAAACAGCCTAGTGGAAAATATTGGCTGGGACCATAAACAAGAAACGAAACTAAGGACACAAGATCTACATGGTAAACAACATAGATCTTCAGTCCACTTCTAAATCAAAATGAATGCATATATATACACACATACATATATACAGTGCATACATACAGACACAGCATTAACAGTCTTGGCTGATCAATTTTAAGGGAAAGGAAGGAGTGTTCCAGAATTGGCCTGTTGCCAAAAGGTCGAATTTATGACATTTAATACGACGTTTTAAACTTCAAACATAGACCATATGTTTCTATTATTGCAATATTGTTATAGCAGTGACATAGAAGTTCAATTACTTTTTTGTATTCGGTTCTCGAGAGTAACCATCCCGAATTATTCGGTTTCGTGAAAGTCATTGGTTCACCCAGAGTCAAAGTATACAGGGTCTGCTCAACTTGGCAGTGGGGGCGGAGCTAATACTGTGACGTCACAAGAGTAACACTGCCTGGTATGGTATAATTTTCGGGACAAAAATACTTTTAAAAATGTTGGTGGTAGTTAAAAAAAATTACGATTTAGGTAACACATTTTTCAAGACGAAGGAGGACAGAGAATGCAACGTACTTCTTCACAGCCGAATCGAGAGAAAAATTCTCAAGATTCTGAACCCGTGCTTACCAATTACAGAAAACGCTAACCTCTATTTCACTGCTGTTCGGTGAGAAGTCGCAATTGCTATGAAAGCGGGGCGTTTTTCAGTAATGAAAAACCCCGGGAAGTACTGCCTACAGAACTGCTTCTCATGGGTTGAACATTTGGAAGCAGAGCTGTCAGGCCTGGGAATAGGCGATGTCTTCCAATACATCTGTTAATTCGGGGTGAACAATGAACAATTGCACACCTACGAATACGAGATATTTTGAAGACAAACTCCGATGTCAGAAGAAAAAACATTCCGCATTATCGCATTGCGATCCAGCGGTAGACTAGTACAGACTTCTGCTACAGTGCTGTAAACAGAAAAAGTAGAGAGTCCAAGAGATATCTCTGTTGAAAATTTTTCGCAATTTTGAAGGCGATGAAACCGAGCATGACAGCAGTAGATGGTCATTCATGTATGCGAGAATCCCCGTTAATCAGAGACCTGAGTCCGTGATTGTTGGGCAGAGATACGGTTCGGCAGTCAATCATTGCAGGGGAGAGAGATGTAACCGACCATGCATCTCGGAGAGCCAGCTGGTACTGAGCTGTTATCACAGTGACAGCAGACTCATACCCCGTTAGCTCTCGCCTACTCGTCATCCTGAGTTGCCATGTAATCCATTCCACGAAGGAATGCGTTCGGCTAGAACCATCGAGCATAAAAATACGCTCGAGCAATTATGTTAAAGCGAAACGGATTTTGGAAAATACAAAAGCTGAGTTGGTGTTGTCGTGACAATACCATAAGTATCTAAAATCGAAACTGGTAACTCGCGGGAGGTTGCAGGGAGCCCCGACTAGCAGTTCAATTAGGTATGCGTCTACACCCCGGACAGTTCAACTGCTTAACGGAAACATGTCGCAAAGGCAAAATACGTAGTATTTTTGTAGGTTTCTGTACAACTACCTCCATCCTACATTCTTTTCCCTATGAGGAATGAGAGTAAGGATTGGAGATCGACCGTCTTTGTTCTCTATTCAAGAGAATGAAGGAGAAGTCTTTCCCAAAGGAAAGCTTCAATTGTGAACAGAGTACCGAAGACGACAGTTCAAGCTTCTTATCCTATTGGGCAGAATACTTCATGGACACTGTTTATGAGTCTGCTTTGCCTCAAAAGCCTCAGCGAGGTAGTGACCTATGACTGAGAGCTCTTCTGGATCTTGTCAATGGGGGCTTACCCGCTTACGCAACAGAACCTTATTAGGATCTTTGTCAATGGGGACTAGCCCACTTACATGACAAAGCCTTTTTGGATCTTGTCAATGGGGGCTTACCCACTTACATGACAGAACCTTTTTGGATCTTGTCAATGGGGTCTTACCCACTTACATGACAGAACCTATTCCAAGAATTCGAGCATTTGGCGAGGTTCCCGAATATTGTAATAATTATCAGGGATTCTCGTCTAGCTCACTTTGGACCATGGTTTCGCTTAAGTGTGAAGAGATTGTAAAAAACTCGAACACTGTGAGTGCTGGAAATTCCGCAGAATCTTAAGCACTCGGCGAAACCCCCACCGAATTCGTCAGACGATCATCGGTTGGTGGTTCTCTCGATTCCCGTAGAAATCGAGGATGGGGCAGGATCCCTCCTCAATGACTGGGCTTATGCCAGGTAGGATCCGAAGATCCCCACCCGGCCGCGCAGTCCTCCGGAGAAGGGCTCTTACCAGGAGTAAGGCGCCTGCCTGAAGAAGAGAGCCTGCCAGGAGAAAAAGCGTCTGCTAAGAGAGGAGCGTCTGTTAGGAGAGGCGCGTCTATCATGTGAGGAGCGCTTGTGAGGAGAGGGACGTCTACCAGGAGTAGAGCGCCTGTCAGGAGAGTCACGCCTGCCAGGTGAGAGGCGCCTGCTGTGAGAGGAGCGCCTGGTAGGCGCAAAAGCGCCTGCTAGGAGAGGAGCACCTAACAAGAGGAGCCTGCTTGCTAGAAGAGGAGCGGCTAACTGGAGAAGAGCGCTTAACAGGGGAGAGGCGCCTGGAACTTCTCGGTGAAGGGCTCCTGTCCTGAGGGGGGAGCTCAGAACTCCTGATCGGAAGTGCGATGCCCTTCTTGCGAGGAGGGTCCTTAACCAGAGCGCCAATCAAAGTAGAAAGAAATTGCTCATGGAGGTCCACAAGGACCCGCCTTAGTAGACTTCTGATCTCCTTCTTCGGGAGGAAGGCAAAACTTCCTGTCCCAAAAAAGGCGACTCCTCAGGCGAATCGCGCCTGCAAGGAGAAAAGCGCCTGATGGGAGACGAGCGCCCGGCTGGCGCTGCGCGCCTGCTAGGAGAGGCGCGCCTGTGAGGAGAGAAGCGTCTCGCGGCCTGGAGAAGCCGAATCGGAAGAAGCACTTCCTCAGGATGCCTTTTCTGTGGTGATCCATGGCAGTCTGGGCCGAGACAACAGAGCCTGCCGAAGGGACGCCTGACCATTGGGGATGCTGTACATCCTCCTTATGGCTGTCGACGTTCCTCCTCCCTGGTTCTGGGAGTTTGGAAGAGGGCTAGGCCTAGGAGAATGCGGGAGCCGGACAGACGCCCCTTCCACTACACTGGGAAAAACACTGCACAAAAAACTTCCCACAGCACTCTTACCTTCCATTGCAAGCAACTGCAATTCCATCCTGTGAATCTCGGCTTTCATGCCAGAAATATATAAATCAAACTCAATTCGTTTGTTTGTTTGTATGGTACTTTTACGTTGCATGGAACCAGTGGTTATTCAGCAACAGGACCAACCAGCCACTCCACTGAGGCGCTTCATCTCGAAGACGAATCCGCAGCTTCGAAGAAGGGAGAAGGGTCTGAAAATGGAGGAGATGTTGCAACAACTACATTAGGGTTAGGTTCTAAAGCCTCCTCAACTAGCTCGTTTGTACGAGAACTACTGGAGTTTCTAGACGAAGCTTCCTAACTCTGTTCTTCTCTAACTTCCTCAAAGAAGAAGAAAGAGACTTCTTCCCCATTCAAAATCTCACATTCAGTACAAGGATTATTAATAGACAATTCATTAATAAGTGATCTATAGAACTACAAAACAAACTTCAACAATGAAGGTTCTCTTAAGGATTCTCATGATATCTTCATGTCAAATGTTTCGTGTTAATGACTGTCATTCAGTAGTTGCATACAGTACGTAATTATGACTGTGGTAGTTCCTTAGAAAAAACAAAAATTAAATTACTCTTCTACAGTGCGAGGATCTACCGAATCCTTCGGTAGTCTTACGTCACACATTCATCGCGCATATTCTAAACACAGTACTAGCGTCTGACGCATTAGAGAATCATAAAAAGTAAACAAAAGCGTATGCCAAGCCAACGATCCAATACGTCACCAAAAGACAGTCAAAAGATCCACGGCAAGTGAAAAACGAAATCCAATCAGGAGGAATCAACAACAGATGTTGTTGGAACCGGTGACAGAGAAAATCTGATTAGGAAACGGGAATGGTTCCTAGTCCCGCCACCAAGCGGCGGGAGGGTAGATCACCTGACCTACTGTAGCGTGTGCCGCGAAATTTGAAATTCTGTCGGGACGTCGTAGACTATAGCTAAGTATATATCTGCCTGGGAAGTTGCATGTACAAAATTGAACTTTTCATATTAAGTAAAGAAAAAAATCACTAATGCAAATAGATATTAATTATTCAGTTAGTTAATAACAATTCAAAATCAATAAAAAAAATTTCTCAAATGAAATTAGATAATTGCTAGAATAATTGAATTTAACGTCTCACTGCTAATCGCTGTCATTCTCACTTATTGCAACCTGTGGTACTGCATCTTCACAGACTTCATAAGAACAAGACGGTATTGCAGACTGATTTGTAGTATCTGTACTTTGTACTTGGCCCCTCTGATAAGATGCCAAATGTCCTATTTTTTTTTAGAACTTCAGGTGGGTAGATGTAATTGTTCTTGATATATGACTAACAACATCCAAGAAGGGTTGAGAAAGGAAAGCCGGGTGGTGACGCAGCTGTTTCTAACTGTATTCTGTTTAAATTCTTACAACAAACGATGACAACAAGTCATCGGAAAATCTTACAGGATCACAAAACAATAACAATCACTTATTCTTAAATTTCTTACTCAACAATTACAAAGGCAAATCACTCAAATTAAAGCAATACAGTACAATTAATAATAATGCAGTGTTTCAATAAACTTAGATTATTTAATAAAATTCATAATTAAAATGACATAAAAAAAACGTTGAAACAGCAAATTGAATGTCATACTCAACTAAATAAACAAGTAAAGCCTTTCACAAAGTTAATTCCAACATTAATCTCTGCAGCGCTTTTAGTCCATATTTCATGTGAAGTATATCATCAACAGTTTTGGTAGCCATTTTGTTGCGAAGCTTTGATTTTGTTGTATTAAGCTGACTGAAGATGCGTTCTACATCCGCAGCACCAGAATCTTCATGGCAAATTCACTTATTTCTTTGAATGGGTTTCCTCCATACCCATCTTTTTACCTCATCACTTCATCCCAGAATTTGACTGTGTTATCTTTATTACTTCAATTTTCTAGATTAATCTTTTTGAACTGAATTTCAGCTGCTTCGATGACAATTTCAGGTTCACCCATACACTCCATTAAGCCGACAATGGAATCTTTAATAGGTTTTAAACTGTTTTCCACTGATAGTAGTGATGCATTTTTCAATATAGTACTTTCTCTCCTGATCGTCAGTGATTTCATTGTTGCTTCAAATCTCTAATTTTGTTTTCTTTTTTCAGATCGATATAGGTATTCTTCTATGTTGGCTGTCAGGGGATCCACTCGTGAAGCGGGTAGCACCAATTCTGATGAAATAGAATTGATGAGAAGAGTCAAGTCATTGAGCAGTTTTGTTTGATCAGCTGTGTTTGACTCAAACAGTTTATTTACTGCTTGGATCTCAGATAGAATAGGATGCAAGAAGAGCATGCAACATTTCTGAAGTGTAGCATTTTTCCTTGAGTCTAGTCACGCTAAAATGAGTCTTTAACTCTAGCCACTGTTCCAATATTCTGGCCACTGCTTGCTCAATTGACACAGCCATCTCATCTTGGGAGTATTTTCCTTACACCAGATTGAATGTCAATACTCTAGATCTAGCGTAAAATACACCAAATTGGCAACAGTGACAGAGAGAGGGAAGCACCTCAAATATATAAAATTACAGATATGTCGGACAAAGAAAATGCATAGCATATCTTCGTTCAATAGTTTATTCTTTCTTATTTTTAGCGTAATATAAAGTGATTATGTTAAATTCAGCTAAAATTCGGTATTCGTCGTTAATTTCTGCAATTTTATTCAAAAGGTTTTAATTATCTAATAAATTTGGCAATGCAACAGAAAAGGTTGGACAAAAAGAATTTAAACAGCGCGGAGAAAGGTGTGTGAATGTGTCCCCTGTGCCAGGTCAGCAGCAAGCTCCGATTTCTGGTCGCCGGACCCGTTGTCAACGGACACCTCAAACAGAATACAATGTCGGCGACAGTAATCAATAAAATAAAACAGCCCAATCAATTTTATACAAACTCCCTTTCATTTTCTTGGTTTTTTCTCTCTCTTTCTATCTGCTCTATAAAACAGCACGCTAAACTGGCAGTTGTCTTGTTAAAGAAGTTGCTAGCAAAGATTGTTTATCGTTTTAGCCTATTCTACCAACACATTAGTTCGTCAAGATCCGAAGTGTGTTGAAGTTGTTTCTATAAACCAGCCCATCGCTGTAATGAGATAACGAAAGCGAATAAAGGTAGCAAGACTTAAGGAACCTATAGTCACAAGGGTTACACTCCTTAATAGCAGTGGCTCCATAATCTGTAACACTTGTTTCGTTGATAAAATTGATTTTTTCTATATATTTTGTGCTTATTGATACAATTCCCATCATTCATACTTTTTGTTTATCAACCCCATCTTCATTTATATCATGTTCTTAATAACAATTGCTCTAATATGTAATATTTGTATCAAATTTTCATTAGTTATGTTTTTTGATAAATAAATGTTGTGCTTAGATACAATTTTTATCAATTATGGCTTTCGTTCACCAAATCCGCCATCATGTCATATTCTTAGTAAAGTTTCCATTTATATCATGTCCTTATTATGTCGACAATTATTCCCTTTGGACATATTATGTTATTTAGCCGTTCGGCATTTTCTGCGTCGACATTATGTCCGTCGGCATTTTATCTGTACAAAGTCTAACCAGAGTTTTCCTCTTCTAACTAAAAGACATTGATCAGTCTTTTTTTCTTAAACACCAACTGTGCCTCTGTTCACGTTGAAGAAAGACAATATATGTATTTACATAATATAATGATAATAATATGTACACTCAGTAGATAAATATACATTCCATCTATAGAGCTGACACGGCCAGAGGACAGCAAGGGTGATTATATATATTATATATAGATATATCTATATATATATGTATATATATATATATATATATATATATATATATTTATATATATATATATATCAGAAAAAGTGTTACGGTCTAATAGCAGCACATTTCCGTAGATTTGTTTTGTTTTTCTTAAGGCACTAAATCGAACACTCATTGCTTTGGTATGGTCGCGAATATTATTAGCGGCAAAATCGTCACGATTTGTGCAGGGGGGAAGGGGGATCCCTGACATGTGGTTCTTCTTCGATGTAAATTAATGACCAACGGGTATGAAAGTCAATTATAGTAGTACATTAGCAGAGATGAAAATTGTGTTTTGTTGTGTTTAACAGAAAATAATGTAATGAAATGATTAAATGTACGTGATATGACGCGATAACCGAGGTATCGTCCTTCTTCCCGAGTCAATCACGACTCCTTATAAATCAAGTACCAAGTTCATCTGTAAATAATCTTAGCATCCGTTGAGGAATGAAGTAAATATAATTATTTAACGGTTCTATACAATTTAATTTTAGATTCTAATCAATATTTCATTACAATGGGACTGAATTTAGTTTTTTTTTTTCCCGCGATTTGAAAATTGCCTTAGTGATAGTTCTTAACGCCACGTTTGCGAATGTATGATATATGTCATTCAAAATCCCGTATTGCGTGTTGGTAAACTTTTGATGCATCATTTCTATGCTTTTGATGTTTCATTAATATATTTTTGATGTTTCATCTCCATGTTAAATTTATTAGAGTCTAATTTTTTAAATAAAATCCCTGTAAAAAGCCATCCTTGTGCATGCTTTGCCAACCTGTTTGCAAGTTTTTCCTCATATGGTGGTAGATCGTCCGTCCCATGACATCTGGGGTTCAACGAAACTTTTATACGTCGCTGAAATTCGCGACAGGTATTATTCGTAATCCGTGTGATTTGAAATGATTATTCTTTTCCTTTCAATTGCTTATTTCAAAATAAGGAGTGCTAAGGTTAGCGGTGCCGTCAATGACAGCGCTCTTGTATAACATGCTCCTAGCGCAGCACTGCATAACAGTAGACGTAATAAGCTCAACAGTCATCAAAACATCATTTTCAAAATAAGAGTATGAACTACAACAAGTTTTCTTTGAATGTTGAAGTTTTAGGCTGCGTTCAAGCTGCCTGGATGTTTCAAAATGATTTATAGGCCAAAAAAATAAGCTAAGCCTTCTGAGATGTAGTCTCTGTTACCAACGAATTTATTTGTAGAGATTACCTGTTCTTTGAGGATGAAAGATGATGATGATTTTGATTATATGGAGGAGAATACGGCTATTAATCGAAATATCGTAAATATTAATATCAAGGCGTATGGAAAACTTCGTTTTTCAACTGGCTAAAATATTTTCTTAAAAGTCCTTCTTCTCGCGTTAGGTGTGTAATTTATTCTTTTATGGGATAACTTGAAGTGCAAGAATGTGTAGATAACCTCATTTGCTTTCTATCTAGAAATTGTTAATATAGATATGTGAATGCTAAGTGTAAATTAAAGAAATCTAACACACCTATATAGGCCTAGGAATAAAATCTTGGCTTTGACAAAAGAATAATTGCATAGGCAAATTTTTGAGGTATTTAAGAAATATAACAATTAATTTTGCATGAAAATCCATATATACCTCTAACATATATAAAATAAATGTTTTCAAGATAATTCCACTATCGCTACTCATTGCAGACCTATGTCACACGCGCTCCCCTCACACGTTGATATCAGTGGGCGCATTCTACTTTTGTAAATATATACATACATACACACATACACACACACACATATATATATATATATATATATATATATATATATATATACATATATATACAATACATACAAATATATATTATAATATATATTATATATATATATATATATATATATATAATAAAAGATTTCAGGAGGTTCCATGATACACTCTCAGTAACAGGCCATGATTTATTATACAAAAAAACGTTTCGCACACAAAACACGGCGCATCATCATTCTGTGAAGAAATAAAAACAATTACATTATATAAATACATAAAAGGAATTCATCAAAAATTAAAATTGATATTAAAAAAGCTGTAAAAAAGCGTTATTAAAAAAGACAGTAAAAACAAAAGAGAGACTACTAAAACACCAACCATCTCAGGTAAGGAAAGAAGAGGGAATGACAAAAACCAAAGTCCCAGTCAGACGAAAACTATGCCAGATATAAAGTTGAAGACGAAGTGTTATTGTTGAGTGAAGGAACCAGCCTTTCCTTTTTATGGAGAAGTGCTGCTTCAAGATCTCTATTTTACAAAGTCCAGCATGATTTCTAATATTGGAAAATTCAGGTTGCTTAATTCTTTGACCAGTACGAAAGCTGAAACCCTTATGGCTGCAATATCTCACTTGCAGTAACCTTCGAGTCGATCCAATGTAAGAGCCCGGACATCCAGGGCATGTGAATTTATAAACAACATTCGATCTCATGAAGGACTGCAAGCAATCTTTGAAATTAAAAAATGAACCTATTTTACAAGGATTATTCGAAATAAGTTTAAGTGAAGAACATGGGAATTTCCTGTTCAATGATTTTAGTAAGTCTAAGTGAGAACTTGGTATCAGACATACGGGACAGAAGCAAAACACAGTTTCTTTGGAACATCAAAATTAGCTATAGGTGGTTGGAAAAATTTGGTTAATAATTTATTAATGATTCTATGGACTATATCTCTAGGATATGAATTTTTTTGAAAGAAGTTTAATAAAAAATTCCATTTCCCTATGAAATATTGGCCAACTGGAAGAGTATTTTAGTGCTCTATGGACTAAAGTGTAAATACTGTTTAGTTCGAAGGTTTTTTGGCATGAACTATAGTAATTGTTGGCTAATCACGTATATGTCCTTTTTCGATAGACAGGTGTGGTAAATTCAGAGTTAGTTCTTGTGACATTGATATCTAAAAATGGTAAACTGCCCTCGTTCTCCACTTCCTTAGTAAATTGAATATTCGGATGTTGTTGATTAATATATTCTAAAATCTGTGAACATTGCTATGGATGTTTAAAAAGTGCAAAGGTATCGTCCACATATCTTCTAAAATACGCTGGTTTAAAAGAGGTATTACACTGGTCTAAAAATTTAGTTTCCAAATCAGACATAAAAAAATTTGCAAATATGGGACCTAAAGGTGAACCCATAGCAACTCCATCGACCTGCGAATAGAGCTGCTGGTTAAACACGAACATGGAATCTTGCACAACAAGTTCCAGAAATTGTTTAAAAGTAGATCTATTAAAACCATGAAATACAATGACAATACTAAAAATCTTATTTAAAATGATATCAATGGTTTCGGTCAGTGGTACATTAGTAAAAAGAAATTCAACGTCAAAACTGGCTTTTTTAATACGCTTTTTTTACAGTTTTTTTAATATCAATTTTAATTTTGATGAATTCCTTTTATGTATTAATATAAAGTAATTGTTTTTATTTCTTCACAGACTGATGATGCACCGTGTTTTGTGTGCGAAACGTTTTTTGTATAATAAATCATGGCCTGTTACTGAGAGTGTATCATGGAACCTCCTGAAATCTTCCATATATTGCCGTCTGCAGATACATATATATATATATATACTATATATATATATATATATATATATAATATATATATATATATATATATATATATTATTTCAGCGTTGAGGCACAAAACCAAATCAAATAGGACTATTTCAAATTTTATGCGAACTTTGGAAGCAATATTATTAATGTTATGACAATTTTTTTCGTTTTCTTATTTAAGATTTGTACTGAGGTTTGATGACGAATTCGTTTTGGTCAAATGCATCAACGATGTATGAACGAATGTTTTAAAAATGTTTCGTAAGCGTTTTTTCTGAAATTTGGTATGCATGAAATTTTCTTACACTTTTGAAATATATTACAGATTTCACTCTTATGAAACACATTATGGTCTTATTAGAAGTAATAATCGTGTTTTCGCATTGAAACTACAGATAAATATTGAGCATGTTAGGTTGCTAGTTAGTGAATTTCGAACGAAATCCTATGTAGTCACGTGGCATGAGTTCTGAGCATAGCTGTACGTCAATATCAAGCTCCAAAGATTAATACAAACATTGCAGGCATGTAGGCCATTTATGACCGTATTCTTGGAAACAAACGTTCGAAGTATAAAGGACCACGAAGAAGTGGTTAATAGCAGAGGTTTAATTGGTCAAGAAAGCTCTAGGGACAGATGACCAAAAGGAGGAATCGGAGGAAAGTTACACAGAGATGGATCCAGCCTTTGATTCGGTAGTCTCGAGTTCTAATACCCCGCTCAGCCAACGTGGAATTAGAGGAATTTGTTTCTAGTGATTAGAAATTAATTTCTCGATGTAATGGGGTTCCTAGCCGTGTTAAAATATCTAATCCTTGAGGCCAGCCCTAGGAGAGCTGTTCATCAGCCCAGTGGTCTGGTTAAACTAGTAAGATATACTTTTCCACATGTAGGAACAGACCAACTACGAGAAGCTCAGCAGCAGGAGCCCAGTTGAGCATTGCAGTGGGCGAGGTTCAAGACTGATGCAGAATACAGGACTGAAGGTGAAGGAACTAACGGCATATATCATGTTCTCTAGGGAGAGGTAACTGGAGAAGTGTTTAGCGAATCCTAGCGCCAGAGATATATCATACCCAAGTCATGAAGCTGGACCATGAGTTCATGACTTATCTTGTAGTTAGGAAGGCTATCAACTGTGTAACCAGCAGTTTCAATTGGCCGCGAGTAATTGTGGATGTCGCCAGATTTTCCAAATCCTTTGCCAAAAGACTGCAGCAAAGGGCTGCACCAGCAAAGTACCACCAGGAAAGACCCATCAATAGAGAAGTCATTGAAAAAGAGTTGTAATGGACCTTACTGAACATATGTTGCCAGCACAGAATGGTAACAGGTGAATCCTGACTGTTATAAAGTTCTACAGGGAAATGCTGTGACCTAGGTCGTACCCAGTTCACTTTTGAAATGATGAATGAGGTGAGAAGAAAGGAGGAGAATATGAGAGGAAAAGGGAGGAAAGGAAAAATGGCAATGGGACACAGTAAAGGAGCAAAAGGGAAAAAAAGAAGAAAAGTAAACTGTAAGGATCATCAGGAAAAAATAAAAAAAACAATAATGAGGATGAAATACAAAAGAGGATGAAGCATGGAAGAAAAGGGGGGGGGGGAAAAGAGGAAGAAATGAGAGAATGTTTGAGAAAAAGGAGGAACGCGAAGGATGGGAGGAGTAACAATAAAGCAAGAAAGAAAGAAAAAAGAAATAGATATAGAAGGAAGATGAACCCAGCATGCCGAAGGAAAGAAGACCCCACAAAGATAAAGAAAAAAAATAGAAACTGTGTCAAGGAAAGAGGAGGTACAGTAAAAAATAGTGGAAGATCCTAAAGAGAAAGGAAAAGCGACGGATGAAGAACGAAACTCAGGAAAGAAGGAACAACAGACTCCTGTCTGTCTGGAAAGTGTTTTTTCTTCCAGATTTCATTGCCTTTTCTACGTTAAGGATGCTCTACTGGCCATTCTGTTTCTGGTCATTGAGACCTCAGAAGACCAGTGTCTGGTTGATTCAATACTGCGAATTAAGACTAATTATGATTGTTTTTTTTCTTTTTTTCCAGGAAACACTAGAAATTGGTTACTCTCAGACCTTAGAATGATGCTTTGTCAACCTCAATAGAGCAGATAAAAATTGGTCGTGTTTTTCGTAACAGTACTGAAGGAGTTTCCTTCTCAAGTTTTAGAGAACGAATGACTATAGTTGATGGGCATGAATTTGATTTTCAAAATCAAAATCACGATTTTGAAATCAAAATCGTGATTTTGATTTTATTTCTAAACCCCAAAATTTCAGGTGATTTTGATTTTGATTTAAAATCACCAAATGTAAGAGATTTTGATTTTGAAAATACATCAAAATCACTAAAATCACTTTGCACCATTTTATTACAAACAGTGGTTAGCTCTCTCTCTCTCTCTCTCTCTCTCTGACATTGTAAACATCCAAACGATCTATAAAGAGCGGAGGGGCCACTTTCGTCCCTAAACACCATTGTTTCTGTTGCAGAAGTTCTGAAAAAATCCCCGGCGTTTGGTGATTCAATTGCAGATGCTTAACAAAACAAGTCGTTTAGTATATTTCAGACTCCAGTGGATTTAGTGTACTGTTTTAATGTTATCAGGTTCTACATACCTTCCATCACAGTGAAGTGACTTATTAGGTAAATATAGTGTGTGTTTGTGTGTATGTATTATGTATATTACTATATATTGCAGCTTTCAAAACACATATATCCCCTCTTTGACTGTATAAAATGTTATATGTATAAAATTTTGCAACATTTTTCAGATTCCTTAGCTAGCCTTAGAGTTGTAGGATGTTTAAAATGTGTTTTCAGATTTCGCATAACATATTGTAAAAGAATATATAACATAGTAAAGAAAGAGAGAGATTTGCTTTGTCCGTTCCAAGATAGAATGGTTTTCTTTATTTTTCATCGCCTTTAGATTAAGGGAGCTCGCGCTGTTTCCGTGTTGTTTTTAAAAAACATGTCAATCTTAATTATCGCTCGACTTCTGTCTTGATCCAGTCGTGTCTTTGTTGAGCAGAATGGTTTCATATGCAGATTTCACGTTTTTATGTAAAGTTACGTCACTATTTAGAAGCTTCTAGAAAGAATTGCATCATCTTCCTCATTGCCGAAAACGTTTTGTGCCAGATCCACTGCCCAGCTCTTGTGCGAATTGAAAGAATTCATTCGGGCTTAAATCCTCAAAGTGTTTACATCTCTCTCTCTCTCTCTCTCTCTCTCTCTCTCTCTCTCTCTCTCTCTCTCTCTCTCTCTCTCTCTCTCTCCATCGCACGGCACTTTTGATTTCAAAGCAACGTAACGATTTCATACTTACTGAATGGTCACTCATAACTTTTATATTTCAGATTTAATATTTCTTAGAGTTATTTAGTATTATTTAGTGTTTTTGTGGAATCTGAACAACATTATATTAGTGTGTAACGGCGCCAGGTTTTTGTGATTACAAGCTGCAGCAAAGAAAGAAAATTGGTAAAGTGAGTTATATCTTTATTAGTTGCAACTAATAACTAATATTCAGCGGTTTGGTAAGAAACTAATAAATATTGGTTATGATGGTTTAGGGAACTAATAACTAATGGTTACAATGGTTTGAGTGAAAAGATTTACATTTTTACACATTGCAAATTTTTGTGTTTTGTGTTTGTTTCATTTGAAGTGATTTTTATGTTTTGTGCATTTATTCATTTTCTTATTGAAGTGTGTGTTTTTTATTTTATATTCTGTGTGATTAATACTTTTTGCAATTTTGGTATTTTCCACTTTTTTCTGTGTTTTCATTTGCATTCACAATTTAATTAACTTAGTTATTTTCATTACTTAATCGTTGCACATTTAATTGAATTTAACACTTGTAAATTAATTTAGCACTTGTGAATTAATTTCCAAATTTTAAGTATTGCCTAACACTTTTGAGTTTTGATTGAATTAATTTTCTTGAATTTTGTGATAAATTAATTTTGATTTAATTTTACTTGATTGATTTAAGACTTAATTAAACTTCACTTTGTTTTCAAGTAACAGTAATTTTCCCTGATATTGTGAATTTCACTCATAAATTGTGAATTGGATAATAAATTTTTGTATTTAAAATTTTTATAAGTATTTCATTTCTCACCAGTATACATGCATTTAATTATGATTATATTAATGTCAGGTAGAAACATAGAATGGTAATTGATCTGTTTTCCTTCAATTTATTTGCAGTAACTTAGAACTTGGGAAGTACTTAGACTTCTGAAATCTGGGAAATACTTAGACTTTTAAAGTTGTTGATGGAGTGATGCCCTTTGATTAATTTAAATACTTACAAGATTACCTCACACCTGTTTTGATGAACTTAGTCTGATTTTCTTCAATACTGGTAAGTTGTTAAGGAATCACTGTTGCCTTTAGAGTCTTCAGTCGTTAGTACCTGTGATGAGGGTTCAGGTGTCGGCTGTTGTGAGGTAACAATTAATGAATGGTAAGTGTAGTAAACCAGATACTTGGCACTTCGTCACAATATATATATTAGTATGTATATATATATATATATATATATATATATATCTATATATATATTGTTAAGCGCTTCAAGAAATTTGGGATCACATGTCCACACACTGATGAAGATAATAACCAGCAAGAGGATGTGTAAATGCTGATAGATGACGATGATGGAGACGAGCTGACATTGTTGTCATTCCCAGAAATACATGAAGCACCAATATTCAACCTTCCCAACCATTTAAGGTGTGGTAGTCATACTCTGAATTTAGTAGCAACTACAGATGCTGCCAAAGGATTGAAGAGTCCAGGGTTATCTAAGTTAAATCATGCAACTATGGGAAAGTGCTCAGCTCGTTGGAATGCAGCGGGAAAACTTAAGAGTTCGGAACTATTAAATACAATTATCAGTAAATAACTCAGGTATCCATATGTAACAAGGTGGAATTCTATGTATGATTCTATTCTTCAAATACAACAACTGGGAACGAAGATAAGTACATTAATGCAAGAGTTAAAGCGTCCTGTGTTTAAAGAAAATGAACCCAATTGCGGTTCCCTTAGGCAAGTTGCA
>NC_087201.1:22518000-22572462 GCF_015104395.2 Macrobrachium nipponense | reverse complement strand
TTAGGCAAGTTGCAGGAGGAAGGAAATTGTTATTACAGATGTTTGATACCCACTCTTTTAGTAACCAAAGAAGCTCTTTCATCAGTAATGCCGAATAACTTACAGTTGAGACACTGTGAGCCATTATTGGAAGCAGAACTTTCTGGGTATAAAGCTAGATTTCAGAAGTACTTGGATTTGGATCCTGAGATTATGGATGTTATTGTGGCATCAGTGTCTCATCCCTATTTTAAGTTGAGATGGGTTTCTTTAACTAAATGTGATAACACAGAGGAAGTAAAAGCACAAATTTAATCCTCTCTACAAATGGCTGTAAGAAACATCACATCTTCAAATGTCGGCATGGAAAAAATATTCAGTGACAGTGGAGAAGAGGACCTCTTCAAATCCTTAAGGTGCGTCCACACGGTCGAACAATGTCCGATGGAGACACATTGTTACCATAGCATAGGCGAAGCAGGATGACGTCATAAACGGGGAAACGATGGAAGTAGATCTGGCAACAAACAGTGGTACCAGATGAGGTTGTATACCAGTGTTTTTACTCTGCTCACAAGGCAAAGACCGACAGACAATTGTTAATTGGTAACAATGTTTGTCCGTCGGACATAGTTCGACCGTGTGGACGCACTTTTAGAATGTTCATCAACAACTCCTCACAATAAAGAAGATTTGGAAGTACTGCACTATTTTCAGGACACAAGTAAAAATCTGTCTTGTTTACTACGGTACCCTAATGTACTGAAAGTATTTAAACGCTCTAATACTCCTCTTCCATCATCAGCTCCTGTAGAAAGATTATTTTCATTTTCAGGAATGATACACAACTCTAAAAGGACACTTCTTTCTGATGCAAAATTCGAACAACTTGTTTTTATCAAAGGCGAATGGAAAACAAAATGAAATTTAGAACATACCCCCTATTAGCTCTTAGAACTACTTAAATACAATTTTTTTGAGGGGAGAGGGTTATGTTTTTATTTTTATATTTTTATTTTTGTCTTTTTTGGTTTATGTTTTTTTTATTTGGAATATACTTATAAACAGCAAGTGTCCTTTTTTATAACCTAACGCCTCCATGTCGCAGTTGCACTGTAACATTTTTAGGTGATTTTTATAGTGATTTTGAGAATTATTTTGAAAATCATTTAAATTTACTCTTGATTTTCGTGATTTTGATCAAAATCACTGATTTTGATTTTAAAATCAATGTTTTTGGGGTGATTTTGATTTTGATTTCCAAAATCACTAAACCTAGTGATTTTGCCCATCTGTATATATATATATATATATATATATATATACTATATATATATATATATATATATATATATATATATATATATATATATATATATATATATATATATATATATATATATATATATATATACATACATACATACATACTTTATTTATATATATATAAATATATATATATATATATATATATATATATATATATATATAGATATATATATATATATATATATATATATATATATATATATCTATATATATATATATATATATATATATATATATATATATATATATATATATATATATATATGTTAGGGGTCGGTTTTGTCCAATTAATTTTGTTTTGACAAGTTTAAATCGCCCTTTTGACCTGATACTTTTGATATACCTGTTGTTAACTCCAGGGGTACCAACTGTTACTTTTTGTTTAATTCTTCTTCCCCTTGAATATGAGGCATTGTTACGTTCCATGGCTTTATATATATATATATATATATATATATATATATATATATATATATATATATATATAAATGCCACGGAACGTAACAATGCCCCATATTCATGGGGAAGAAAAATTAATCGAAGAGTAACAATGTTGGTATCCCTGAAATTAAGAAACAACAGTTATATCAAGTATCAGGTCAAAAAAGGGCATTCAAACTTGTCAAAACAAAACTAATTGGACAAAACCGATCCCTAAAAATAAGTCAGATAAGTAGGTATTATTTTGAAACGGATAGATTGGGATACGTACCTGAATTTTTCCTCTGATAATAATTATAATCAGATTATGATCAGAGAGCCGTATCCAAAGTCATCAGGAATCTACGGCTACAGAGATGTTTTCCAACGCATATTGATACCTTCTTTTATTTTTCTCAAGTTTCGTGAGTTCTGGCAGCTACTTTTCGGATTTTTTTTCCAGCGCATTGTATTGTGAGTACCTATTGAAATTCCATTAAGTTAATAATTAAAGAGAGCTCCTCTTCAAAACAATGCTGAGTCCTGATTGGTCCTTTAGTTGTCCGTCTAACCAGTCACGCCCCTTTTGCACTGGCGACCATTACCTTTGAAATCAGGCTTCATTTCCCCATTATGGCCTATACAGACCAGACGTGTCAGTAGCGTTCCCTTGATTACTTCTTGGCAACTGCCAGATTTCACAGTGACTTTGACGGGAAGGAAGGAAGGAGAAGCCACTTTCCTCCTTCAACGTCTACTAATATCTGTTAACTGCAAAAAAATGTAATTCGCCTTTACATTTCCGTGAAGAAAAACTTCGGGTATTATAGTTTATAATGATAAAGATCACTTTCCTTGTCAACACGTAGTCCACTGTGAAACCCAAGGCTTTATTTTTTGTTAGGACCACCACTCAGTTATTGTCTGAACATCTTGTATTACTTATAGCAGCTTTCGTTCCTGAGAAGGTGCTTATTCAATAATCAACAACACAATTGTACCTCGGACTCGTAGGCTCCAAATGATATATGGGTGTTTTAATGGTACCGAGTGGCTGGCCAGTGCTCATCTAATTGCAGCTTTTGTGGAACCATTCTAAACGTGACGCTGCCCTCCTAGTACCTCTAAGTCTATGTTACTTTATACCAGTTTGGCATTATTATTGACGATGATAAGTAGCCAATCAACTCCCAAAACACTTACCCATGAACAGCGTCATACTACAAACCACTCTGAAACCTGCGTGGATTCTGAAAATACCCTAAAGCGACTGGGGAGCACAATCTATCAATGGCGTTGGATATGCTGGAATATTTCCAGAACATTTAACTTTCATAAGCAATGTGGCTCCTCTTACCACGACAGAATTGACACTCGTCCTACTTACTGCTAAGGGTATTAAAAATGTGCCTCCGGTAAGGTATGTAGTTTTCGGCAATTATACGAATGTAAAGGACTGGAAAGCATCCTTTTTTCCAAGATTAAATTTTCTTTCCTGTAAATTATATGAAGTTGACATAAATGTTGAAGTGTCATGTAGACGTGAAAGGAAGTGAAGATGGAGATTAAGCCATTAAGCCTACAAAACAACACGAATAAATAAAGTATAAGATAATTAATACACACTATTCAACCTAGAGGAGGGCCATGGCGTTCATCTGCAGAAAATGAAAGAACTGTCGCAGTGCCACTGACCTGGCAAGCTCCTTGGACACAGGGTAACGTAGTGGCTGCTCTTCATGATCCAGTTCCTTTGATAGAGAATGCCGTACATCGTGAATATAATATTGTGAGACTGCTCCAGTCTCAACTGACAGAGAATTAATTATTGGACTGATATCCGTTAAAGCCAGCTTTGTAATTTTTATAAAACTGGAGTTTATTAGATTAACTATGGTCATTTTTTTTCCATAAGAACAAATTTTCAGAATAGATTTGTGACAGTCGAAGGTTTAGCTTTGCGGTCTAGTTAAAATGTCGTGTATAACTAAGAAAGTTTCCTCGCTCAGCGTCTCAGTGGCGTGGTCGGAAAGGTGTTGGCGTACCACCTCGGTGGCCGCTAATTCGATTCTCGGGCATTCCATTGAAGGGTCAGAGATGTGCATGTCTGGTGATAGAAGTTCACTCTCGACGTGCTTCGGAAGTCGCGCAAAGCCGTTGGTCCCGTTGCTGAATAACCACTGGTTCCATGCAACGTAAAAACACCATACAAACAAGTTACCTTACTCTCCAATGTGTAACGACGCTAAGTGCGGTGAGGTTATAGGCAAGTAGTCAACCGTTTAAAACAACTCTATATCAAAGAGTCAAATTTACAAGCAATTGTTTGCAATTGTACTTTTTTAGATCCACCAGACTTCTAAGCAGGTAATGTAAGTACTACTTGTGCTGCGATTCTGCTCTAATACTCTAAACGTTTATAAAAATTTCGCTGACATTGAAAAGGCCACGAAGGAGCATCATCGTGAAAGGTCGCCTAACTATGAAAAACAAAAGTTTGTAATTCCGGCGACTTTTGAAACCCCCGCAAAATCGTTGCCAAAAAAAAAAAAAAAATAAATAAAATAAAAACGTTTAAAGAGACGGAGGAAATTATAAATTGAAATATGTTAGTTCCCCTCTTTCGTAGTCATTCATTAAAGGGATATCAGGGCCTGATAGAGCAGCCAAAGTTGCAACTACTTTGACCAGATCAAATGTGGATATTTGTGTCTGTGACTTTTTTTTTTTTTTTTTTTTACTGTCTTTAATGAATAACATCCTTAATGAAAAAGAATTTAATCGAAACTGATTCAAACATTAAACCTCCGCTGGGACATCGGAGTCCTTCATTTCAAAAAGAACACAGTATTGATGTATTTTCATTTTGTCTACAGATTATCAACACTCGTTAGACTCTGGGTATTTAGCAACCCACTTATCAGTCTCAGAGTGTAGAAAGGGCCAGGCAACACTAGTTACTACAACTTCCATTCACTTATTTGACTGCCCAACACCTAGGGGTATAGTGCCGTCATTGCACCTCACGTGGTACACTGTAAGCATTATAAAACTGTATTTGCAAGGTCCCTTTGTCCCTTAGCTGCATCGCCTTTTTAGCCTTTCGCTTGAATCTTGTTTTCAATGACGTCTCGTTTACTGTGGTAACCAGTCTTGGCCCCTGTAGTGGGGTAGTAACCCCTTTCATTCCTTTTACTGTACCTCCTTTCCATATTCTCTTACTTCCATCTTACTTTCCACCCTCTCCTGACAATTGCTTCATAGTGCAACTGCTTTGAGGTTTTCCTCCTGTTACACCTATCAACCCTTTTACTGTCAGTTTCTATGTCAGCGCTGAATGGCCTCATAGGTCCCAGTGCTTGCCAGATATTACTCCTCAGTGCAACAAGAAGTCCGGGTTCTTCATCTCCTTTATTTTCCGGATCTGTGAACAAGGACGTTCTAACATCTGTTTACGAGCATAACAGACGCCACCCGTCAGATCTCTTACGGGAATCCGAATCAGCGAAGAACGCTTATAGTTATCCAGAAAAAAAAAAAAAAACAGTCAATGGAGGCAGTAATTATCAGAAACGACATTCCCAGACAGGGTTCTTTAAAGGGCAAGTAAAATATGGAATCTTTTTAAGAGTCTATCTGTAGATAAACATATTACAAGCATACTTAGATAATTCTGTACAGAAAACTCTTGGCAATCTACATGTGAATACCAGTCTTTTTTTTTTCACAGCTTACACGCTACTTCAGTTTTATTCTGAGCAATGTAATTTATTATATATATTTATTTGCGACTCTTGAGCTTGGGATAAAATATTTACCGTGAGTACATACATACATATTTCTCCTCAAAGTAGACATATTAGAAAAAAAAAAAAACTTTTGGGTGGAGATATTGCGTCCAAATTTTTTTTTGCTGAAACACTATGATGAAAAACAGTACTATGATCTGATATTTCATAACAGCACTAACATATTCAATCATTATACAGGGAACTTTCCAGGATCTATACAGGTTCTGGAAAGTCCTCTGTATAGATTCACTTTTTAAAAATAAATACATTTCTATTGTTACATAACTGTGGATTTTTCCTCCATATTCAGTAATAATTATATAATAACAATAATTCATGACAACAATGTACATCTGATATACCATCTATAATAATTTTCTTCTACCGCTGTAACTTTCCCTTATTGATAACCATAACTCCTGATAACACAACACTCGGTGCCTTTGGCACTGCTCAGTGTATTCTGACTTTCTCTCACAGGGAACAAAAACGACGTTCATCGACTCTCTCTCTCTCTCTCTCTCTCTCTCTCTCTCTCTCTCTCTCTCTCTCTCTCTCACGTCCTTTCTAGATAATAGAAGATGTAGTACAAGAAGCACCTATAGGTCACGAAAGAGTCGGTGAGACCAAGTGTCAAGAGAAATGATTGATAATTGTAGTACTATAGTTTACAGGAATTAAACTCTCAGGTTGTTAAAAGCAGCCGTCTAGCATGGTACAACAGAAGAGAAGATGCTGTTCCTAGATTCGCTTAGTAAATTAGACCGGGGGGGAGTGGGGAGGGGGGGGGGAGAGTTTACTGGTGAAAAGGAAGCACTAAGAAAAATCTCTAGTCTGTATTCTGTCAAAGTCTAAGATCGCTACACTTCCTTTTTCCTCGCGAAAGTTGTCGTTTGCTAAAGAACCTCGACTAATTTATACCTAAGAAGTACCGTCTCATTTCTCCTCTTTATTGCTTCAGTTTTAAGGTGCTTCTGTAGGATGTGAAATAAGTCAAGGATCGTGAAATCCTCTTCAAGGCAGCATCGTCTGAAGGAGGCGTTCATGAGGATGCAAAGGACCTGCCAGCATTGTCAACTTGCTTTCAAAGGATGTGATTCTGACTGAATTTTTTTTTAAAACGGAATCGATAAAGTTTGAAAAATTCGAATCATTTTGAAAAGTCGTCCACACGAACATTTCAGCCGAGTGCGGTAAATCCTACCACGATGTCTAAACTAATTTAATATGACATCCAGATTTAAAATTTTTCAACGAATTCGACAGATTCCGGCATTGCACTCTTAGGTTGATTCAACTTAACCGAGTAGGTTGGCGGCCTGATGTCTACGGACTAATTCAGCGAATTCTGAGAGGAAGTCGGCAGATCTTTATCTAAATACAGTTTGCTCTCCGGATGGCGCCGTCATCTGGCCGAGTTGAAATAATTTTCGAATAATTCGTTGAAGGACATGTTTGGAAGAGTTTGGCCTACTCCTGGATGGCCATTTGCGTGGGACTTTTAATTCAGCTCATTTTAATTTGAATGTTGTTACAGGCAAATTAGAAATATCTTTAGAATAATGTTAGCACGATTTTAAGTCCAACTTAAACCCCTGATTTACAATCAGCGCTATTCGGCCGGGAAACGTAACCAATTCTAGCAAGATAACAGACGATAATAATTCTGACATTAACGAGAATTCTGTTTTAAGTGGCGCAGCTCTTTGATTACCTTGTTGAACCATTTTGAACAAAACGCAGTCAAACTCCTAAACGAATCGGAATACCAGAAGCAAGGGCTAGCAAACTCATCCACAAGTTGGTCAAAGAATTCTGTTTTAAGTGGCGCAGCTCTTGATACCTTGAACCATTTGAACAAACGCCGTCAAACTCAAAGAATCGGTACCGAGCAGCAGCACCAGCAACAGTGGTCAAAGAAGCTTGAGTTGATGGTGTTGCACCAGCAGGTTTGCTGACATATTTTGTAGACACTTGACGGCGAACGATGCTCGGAGGATATAGGTCTATTGGTCTTCTGAATTAACATGCGGGCGTCTTGATGCCACCCGTGTTTGCGACTGAGCAGAGCATATTAAACTATCAAGGATGGACTCCATTTTTGGCACCAAAACAAACAAGTACGTTGGTGTCTTGTTTGAACACTTCCGGCAAAAAGGCGAGTGCAAGTCAGAAAGCGCGTTAGCGCCACACCGCGCGTAGACAGACCGCGTTAGACCAAAGTCTTGATTAGACTGGAAGAGACAGCATAGGTAGGTAGTACAAACTATATCGCCGACTATCCTCCGAGATATAAACTACAGTTCTAAATTGTTCTATACAGAATCCACACCTCGAGCCCAGTACACCCTACGTATTATATATTTATTATAGATTCACGTAACGCTGATACAAAGGGACTTCCTCCGTTTGATTCCAAATAGTACCACTCTACATCTCTTTCTATGTCAACTCTCTCTACACTCAACAACAAACAAACTTTCGCACTTTATTCTACAAAATTCTTAGTATTTCATTACTATTTACATACGTACATGCATACATTCATACATACATACATACATGTATATGTACACACAATACACACATTAATACATATATACACATATATGCATGTATATAGGTGTTATAACATATCCGTATATATTAATGCATGTCATTATGCAAATATACGAGCATACATTATGTATGCAGTAGCATACTTGAATATTAAGTTCATTTGGATCAACATACCCATATACATGTATGTATAGATCATTTATATGCATATACGTATACTGTATATACAGGAATACAAACGTACATTATATGTACATATATATGAATTTTCGTATAGATAGATACATTATATATATATTATATATATATGCATGAAAAGTTTATAAACAACACTATCATATCAACAATAGTTCTTATTTCATTACGTAGTTTAAATACATCACAATGTGACCTTGCGGAGAGGCCATGACGTCACTCACAGTGACTTTTCTACAAAGTCTTTCAAAACGCCAGTTCCATTTCAAAATACATTGTCTGGCAAGTCTCTGAAAAAAAAAAAAAAATCACAAATTTCATCGCGGAAAGACTCTTAGCAGCTCCCCGTTTTCCAAGGACTTCTCAAAATCAGAAAAAAAAAAGATTCACAGAAAGTTTATGACAATCAACCGATAGATAGAGTAAGCTCTTATCAAATGATGACGGGTGATATGTAAACATCGGGTGACGAACAGAACCAAAGTCAGGACGAAATATTCATTTGGATTTCAGCGGACGTGAATCGACTCTTCCGCGCTGAGTGACGACGAAAATATCCTCTGAATTATTTGAGTTACTTGAGCCGGAGACTCTGTCCTTCTCTCTTCTTCTTCTCCTTCTTCCCGACTTCCCAATTATTCAGGTCTGCGGGTCCTCCGTCGTTTCGCTGGGTTGGACGGTTGTATTTAACCCAAGGGTGCTTGCAGAGACTCCCTGAAGCTCCCGAAGAATATCCTCGTTTTCCTTTCGCACTGCAAAGAGAGGAAGAACTCCGTTAATTTTGGTTAGGAAATCAAGTATACAATGTATGCTAACTTATCACTTACACAATCGTTCTTTGAATTAATACAATTACTAACAGGACCTCATAGGAACTGGATGGTATCAAGCTGAGATATTTATTTAAAAAAGTTACATTGTCATTGTCAAGTATTCCACAGATACCTCACAATGACTGTTAGTCCAGGAAAGCTTGTAACCTTTTTCTGAATGTCTCTCCTGAATACCATCCAGTTCAATGAGGTCGTATTAGTAATTATACAATATATAAACATATATACAGAATCTACTGATTGTTTTTTGGATACGTTTGTCATTACAAAACCTTAGGATCCAAGTGCAAGAAACTTGAAGCAGTTATGATGTCCGGTCGCGGGAAACGAACTCACGTCACCATAGTCACGATTAATTCACTTGGTCAGATCGGCAACGTGACCTCGCCGTCATAAAGGTGACGCGGGTTCGTTTCCCGCTACCGGACATCATGATTTCTTCATTTTTCTTGCACCTGGATCTTAAGGCTTTGTAATGACAAGAGTATCCAGAAAAGCACAAAGAATTCGAGAAGTTAAGAGGGTATTGTGGCAATTACAATTACACACACACAGATATATACGTATGTATGTATATATCTACATACATATGAGAGCGCATTTGTGTGACTGTTCTAAATAAACTGCGAATGTTTTGAATACTTTCAAGCTACCTTATAGGTTATTGGACAATACAGTACATTATGCTGGAAAATGTGTTACAAGGAACGAAAAGCTAGGTATCTTCATCTTTCTTATTCAGTTCATGTGATACGTACATGCTGTAGTATATATATATGTATATATATATCCATATCTATATATAATATATATATATATAGTATATATATAAAATATATATATATATATATAGATATATATATAATATATATATATATATATATATATATATATTAATAAAATAATATCAAACAATGAAAATTAATATCGAAATATCATTAAAACTTATATTGACATCGACAGGTGGTGAAACAAAAAGTATGCAAAACGACTTAGTTATTACTTTTGCAAGTTCCAAGGCCTATGTTAGTACTACACAAACACGCACATACACATACATATGAAGATAAATATATATATTATATATATATGTATATATATATATATTATTATATAATATATATATATAGATAATTATATATAGAGAGAGAGAGCGGAGAGAGAGAGAGAGAGAAGAGAGAGCGAGAGAGAGAGAGAGAAAACTCACAATCCCATGTGAAACAGAAATAAATATTTGATTCACATCGGGATCGAACCCAGGTCTTTCAATTGAAGAGCAAGTGTCGTACCAACTGAAATAGTTGGGTTCGGTTCAGATGCGAGTCACAAATTAACTTATATTTACATATGTTTGAATTTTGTTGTCTACCTGCAAATGCACCATAGTGAAAAATAAAAAACTGTTTCATAAACCCTGACCAATTTAGGTCTTAGCTTTCTAAGACTAAATTGGTACTTAGATCATATAGTTTATATGATCGCGCAGTGGTTCTTAAACTGTTGGGGGGGGGGGGGGGGGGGGGTGGCGTGGTTCCCTAGGGAAGCCACGGCAATTTCCAGAGTGAGGAACTCATATTGAGAAGTTTATGGAAAAATGCAAAAGTATTATCGCCTTACAACGCTAGTTTCCTATAGTCTACAATTCGTGTTAGACTCGTTGGGCTTGTCATGTTATGTAATTATTTACTTCCCTCCATATCGCTCGAAACCCTTTCTCTTATTTTTTTTTTCATTTTCCTTTGAAGCTGGGAGGGAATTTTACTCCTAGACGCAATGGGTGTGTGTTAACAAAAAGTTTAAGAACCAAAGAACCACTGTGACAATACAGAGGCACAATTAGACAGCTGGAAAAATATTCACACCTTTTACATTTTTTCTTTATCTATACGGCTGTCTTCACCCCTTTGCTGAAGGCCCAGGGAAAACACCTATAGTAGATTCACATCACCCGCGCATCTGATGTCTAGGCCAGTCCCTTACGACGCTCCTGATTGCCTGTTGATAAGCCAATCACATGGCTGGAAACTCAGTCTCTCTCGAGAGTTTACATAGGCACGCTGTATGTTCCACTTCTCCTGAGGGATATGTCTTTCAAAAGTATCTCTCAGGAGAGGTGGAACATACATCCTGCCTATGTGAACTCTCGAGAGAGACTGAGAGTTTCCAGCCCTGTGATTGGTTCATGAACAGCCAATCAGGAGCGTCGTGAGGGACTGGCCTAGACATCAGATGCGCGGTTGATGTGAATTTACTATAGTACACACTTTACTAATTTCTGTCGAAACATATGGACAGAGTTTGTACAATCTCTCATTTATATTCATATTCTTACCTAAGCTTTCTTTTATAATTGAATAATATATATATTTCCAGTATATCTATTGTTCTATAGGAAAATTTCTTTTATCTAAATGTTAAATGACGGTATCACAGTTTTTTAGGGTTGCTTAATACATAGAAGTAATTAGGGGTTCAAATACATGTGTATCGGAAACCTCCTAACATGGCTGCCTTTGTACATTTATATTCTGGCTAAAGCAATGAAGTAAAAAAAAACAGTTTTAACATCCACGTTTTAAGAAGACTGCGTATATTTAGTTATGATTATATTGATAATGTAGTAGATTTTTAAAAATTACAGATAAGAAATTAAAATGTCCTGATACTGTATTAGATTAAGCTTCAAGAATGGCAAAACGTTAAACTTTAATTATAATCTATTGAATCTCCCGTCCATCAAACTCTTTCGAACGGGGTCAGTTGGTCAGCCGAATTCCTTAGAACCTGTGGAACGGATAAAGGACCTTATGACTCTCTCTCTATCCCAGCTAAGTTAAGAACGATAATCCTGGACTATCTCCAGAACTTCCATGAAGCGTCTAGACCTCTCTTGCAGCCACTCACTGTGATATGGAGTTTTGGAAGCGGACTTGTTGATCTTTGTTTCCATTTTTCCTACATGCCAGGTGAATGCCAATCTGAGCTGGAGAAGACGATGAAAGACTGTTGCCATGCAGTGTATAGGATCAATTTAAGTGATGAGAACGGAAAGCTACCATAGCTATATCTTTACCATTCAGGTATAGCTTAGAACATCAGACTAATGAATAAATGGGTAACTATTAACTTACTTTGATAGTAATTACTAGCGTTGCAACTTCTGACATCATACGGTCAGGGAATCCATTCCAGTTCAGCTAAACGCATCATAACACTTTAGAAACATCGAATTGACAGCTACGCATTTTTTCTTTGTGGGCGTATTTGACGCTTGTTTATCGTACTATGCTTCCGTCTAATTCATTACACCTTTTTAGTCCATTTATCTTGGAAACTGACATAATGGAAATTCTATAACACAGAAATGATGCAAAAATGCAAGAGACTTCGAATTAAGGTATTCTCACGTAGATCGGCCTAAACGTTCCCATTAATTCTGCCCACTGACTGATGTAGACAACTGGAGACGAGAAAAAACTTAAATTTGACTTTTCGTGTTTCTGGCAATATTGGTCTCTTTACACTAGCGATCCCAAAAGGAAGAAGAGAACAAGGGGCCAAACTATCGTTCAATATGCTATTTATCTCTCCAGCGAGCCTCGCATCTACTCAAATCTTGAGGGTTTTATGGCGCCGCATTTTCTCAGTTGAACTCACTCTACGTTTCTACTCAACCCAGAACCCAGACTCAGCCTAAACATGACGGCTTGCGCCACTTCCCCCTACCTGGATGAACAGACAACTGGCGCAGTTCTCATGGCTTTGTTTAGGTCTGCCCTTTTACGAAGACCTAGATCAAATTCTATTCCGGGAACAACTACGCCTCCAAAATATTCCAGATAGAAATTTGACTGAAACGAAATAGTACTATAGTTTTCGGGACAAGAGGTGCATAGTCATCACTAGGGAATGATAAATTCGTAGATATGCGACTAGTGTAATATATTATTATATTATATATATATATATAAATTATTAACATATATATAGATATATTAATATAAATATATATATATATATTAATAATATATATATATGATATATATATATATATATATATATATATATATATATATATATATATATATATATATATATATATCATATATATATTATATATAAAATATATATTTACACACACACACACACACAACACACACATACACATATATCTAATATATATATATTATATTATAAATATATATATATATATATATATATATTATATATATATACCAACAACAGCCACAACCACCACCACAAAACCACACACATATATATATATATATATAATATATATTATTTATATTTACGCTAAAGAGTGTTGCCAATATAAGGAAAAATGAAGCAAGATTTCCAAAATGGAAACTTATAATGACTGACGAGGACAGATACTCAGAAACAGCTTCAGTCGAAGTGACTCTTTAAATCTAGCGCCTCAGTGGCGTGGTCGGTATGGTGTTGGCGTGCCAACTAGGTGGCCGCGAGATCGATTCTCGGGTATTCCATTGAGGAGTGAGAGAAGTATATTTCTGGTGGTAGAAGTTCACTCTCGACGTGGTTCGGAAGTCACGTCAAAGCCGTTGGTCCCGTTGCTGAATAACCACTGGTTCCATGCAACGTGACAACACCATACAAACAAACAAACTATAAATCCAGGACCAATTACTCAGCCAATGGCGAGAGATACGAACAGTGAATAAAAAAATAGAAAAATTTTAACGTACAAAAAAGATCGGAAGATAGTACTTTTATCATTTACTGAAGCAGCCTCAATCCTTATATATGCGCAGTGGGAGAGTGGGGCAGACATGTTGATATCATGACTTTATTAAAGTTGCCGATGTTTCTGGACCCAAAATCCCATTTTCTATGCTAAAATAACAAACAAATTTACGATAATTAAAATGACTCGGCCTAGAACTAAAATAAAGAAATTGCAATTGTCATAGCATTATCAAAATTGATAAAAAGAAACTAATGCATGAAAAATTCCTTTTATGAAGAATTATACGAAAACTTCATCAATCGTCACATTCCAGATGTTAATTTAAAGCTAATGCCAAGAAATCCTTTAACGATTGGCTGCATATTTCAGTAATAAGAAAGGCTAAGCCCATTAATGACCTCCGGTGTAATATACAAATTCACATGCCCCAGAAATGACCTGGGGACTAATGTCTGTTGCACAAGGTGGTTGTTGTAGTGACATCTGGCAACCTCCGTGGCTTTTCAGACCACAGGCCACGGCACTGAGGAATAAAATTCTTCACTTAGCCTTTTCATGCTTCTTTATACAAATGAATTTTATTGAAATCCTTTAATTTTCTTCGTCAAAAATACTTTATGTTAAGCTAGTGACGTGCAGTTTTCTAATGTCACGGAAAATAATTCTACATCGGGAAATACGCATTCTTACCATTAAATCATAAATAACGTAAAAAAAATCAGATGAACTGCATATGGTAATACTGCTATAAGCCAATGTTGTGAAGAAAAAACGGCATCACTGCAACATCTCAGTTCCAGTGTTTTCTTTATTCCTCGTTTTCTTTATTCCTCGTTTTCTTTATTCCTCGTTTTCTTTATTCCTCGTTTTCTTTATTCCTCACACCACTGGACTGGAACTCTTCCTGAGGATGTCGTGCATTAGTAACTTGAAAACTTCAAGTGAAGATCACCACCCTGAAGTTATTATCCTTGCACTTTGATGTATTTTTTTTTTTTTTTTATAAATTCATTAATTTGATTTTTGTAGGTAGTAAGTGAGATATCTTCACTCTGTATTTCCCTTTACCTTCTCCTACTTCCAAACGAGCTCCATATTATTTGGAAGCTTGAATTTTTCAAGTCAGTGGCCCCTATGGTGGGCTCGTCCCAAATGAATGGCGTTCATCTTCTGCATATAGAGATGATAATAACTGAGCAGGTGGGAGTACAGGGAGTATGTTTGCTGTTGAGGCATACGTCCAGCAAATTATTACGAGCAAAATATTACGTCAAACATTTTGACAACGTAAGAAGAAGTGGTTCTTGCAACCAAACGGTATCTTCGATCACAACTTTTACTGATTTATGAAATTCAGGCATTAAAGCCAAGTTCTGGGGCAGTTCCGGTCATTCGTCGCTCAGGACAAAGAAAAAAGAGAGAGAGAGAGAGCTGGAGTTGATGGATAGCGAGTATAGGCCTAGGAAATAAAGACAATGAAGTATTAGGACCTCAGTGAATAGTTGGGAGGATGCCCACAGTTCCCTGTGAAGTAAAAGTTAGAGATGTTGCACAGCAAGACAAAAGAAAGGAAGTGGAAATGGAGGTAAAGCAAAGCAAAAGCCTAAAACGTGGATGCAGCTATTGGCCGATTGGGCACTACAAACATCCTAAAGCAATGCCTAGAGTGCATTAAGGGTTGCCGAGGAGCAAGACTCCGTGTGAGATGCACCTACGGCGACCACTCGATCGTGCTTCACACAGAATGTGAGATCTGGAAAGAGTAAACGTAACAAGTTGGGCCGTTCATCTTTAATGAAGTCATTATCGGCGAGGCCCATTATTAGATAACGTCAAGAAACGGGCAAACAGAAAAGGCCAGTTGTGGAAAGACCGTTAATATTGTGACACCCAAGCGGGAAGGGCCAGTCTTTCTCGATTCACTTTCCCGCGAGTTTTTTTTTGCGAAAAAATTCCTTCAGAATGACGACATACGCGTTCGTTCAGTTAGTTTGGTATCGATGACCACTTGAAGGATCTTTATCATAAGATCGTACAGTATTATCCACTTCTTCATCTCCTAATGCTTTCTAAGCCTCCACAGGAATCATGTCTGGTCCAGTTGCCTTCCCATTCTTAATCTTCTTCGGTGCATTTAGTACCTCTTGCCTAGAAAACCTCATTACCATACCAATGTTCACTTGCCCATCCTCTCTTATTAGTCTATTATTTTCTTCATTTAACAAATGTTCGAAATATTCTTCCCATCTCTTCACAACGTCTTCCTCCTTTCTAAGTACTACACCATCTTGATCTTTTAATTGTTTGGTATGTGTAATATCTTTGGTGCTCTTATTTCTAGCCTTTGATAGCTTGATTATCTTCTTTTATCTTTCCTTTGTCCCCAGCTCATTATACACATCATCATGCGACTTTGAACCTATCTCTGTCTTCCACTGACTGTGACTCTTCCCATCTTTTCTTTGCCTCCTTCTCATCTTTTACTACTTTCCCAATGTCTTCATATATAATGGCAATAAAATCCTTTATTTCAGTCCCAGGCCTTATACGATGAACGATGAGATAAACACAATACAGTATACTACTAAATTAAGTACGCCACCAAAAAGTAATATTCATGAACTATTGTGCCTAAGCACTGCTGGATACAACAGTAATAATAATAATAATAATAATAATATAATATTAATAATAATAATAATAATAATAATAATAATAATAATAATAATAATAATAATAATAATAATAATAATAATAATAATAATAATTCTAGATAGACCAAACACCAATACATAATTCAGGGAGTTTTCTATAAAGAGTAAATGGCAAATCTCCATAAAACAATAATAATAATAATAATAATAATAATAATAATCATAATAATAATAATGATAATAATAGTAATAATAATAATAATAATGATAATAATAATTGCATGAGTCTTGAAATAGAGAAACAGATCCACAGTTATGTATACGTAAGTACGCATATTTATTTATATTTATTTATTTAAAGATAAATTCGTACAGAAAGTTTTCGGGAAACTGTTCGATTCCCGTTTTCAGGAAAGTTTTCTGCGCAGATTTACCTTTAAATATAATACATACACATAACTGTGGATTTGTTTCTCCAATAATAATATTAACATTAATAATAATAATAGTTTTTCAGGTAGGCTAACTACTGTTATGTAATTGGGGTAGTTCGCTAACAGGGAAGGGTGACCGGTAACTCTCAATAATAATGAAAACAAAAATGATGATAGTAATAATAATAATAATAATTTCTGCCGATTTTTTCATCATGGCTTTAATTAAACTTCTTCAGTGACAACAGGGCGATCGAGTGACGTCGCACAAACAGGCAGTTCCAGCGGCCGTTGGTTGTTATCCTAAGAACAGCTTGTTTCAGAGTTCTAGAGTCCCTGGCTGGGGAAGACAGCTTTCGTTGGTACTAACTCGACATCATTGTTCATTGGCATTCGGGATCTTGGCCTGTTCTGTGCAGAGTCAAAGTATATAGGGTCTGCTCACGAGGCGGTACTAAAACCTATCCCCGCCCCTTGTGAAACGTCATCAGTTACAAAAGGACCATATCTTTATGAAACTATATTTACGATAACATTTTCATATAACTGTTTTTACGATGGCGTTTTTTATATAAGCACATTACAATTACGATTACTTTCAAACCCAAAAGCGCGCACAGAAAATATTATCTACGCACACAAAAATGTCCAATGACTTCATCCGTCAACCTACATACATTCACGTTTCGTAGCGTACCTAACTAAGGGATGATGATAGAAAGAAATTGATAAATATTAGAAAGCTGATAAAATTTACTATATAATGCATAAATAAAGTTGATAGGTGTTCTCAGAAATTTTCGAGGAATTCTAGGTCAAAGACGGACCAAACGTTTTAAATTTGATGTAAATATTTACCACATTTTTCTTACATAATTTTTCATCTTTTTACATATTGCCATATACCATATAAAAGTACAAAGAATGCTCTTTCAATTGGTATATGACACATTACAATTACAATTATATTTAGACCCACAATCGCGCACAGAAAAAATTATCTACGCACGCAAAAATTATAAAAAATTAAGCGTTCGTGGGAGATCTGAAATCTAGCCCCGCCCCTTGAGAAACGTCATTAGATACATCCAGCCAGACTGACGAATACCTTTTTGTACTTTTCCCGAAAATATTATAATCGTTTGAGGCATGAATAATTAATACCTTTATGTATACAGTTTGTGTTATATGTAAACTTATGTGTTCGGAAGTATATTTATGTGATATGAAGTGCTAATGAGAAATTTGCTGGAAAAGTGTTCCCTGTATCATTTCCTTCATCATTTATTCCTTTGATACCTTATATCGTATATGATGTAATTCTTATACTTTTGATATTGTTTTCTTTTTTGTGGTCAAGTCGTACAAATGCAACTGCCATTTTTTAAACTGCCTGTATCCACATTTTCTTTGTATTTATTGCATAAAAATAAGTATTCTTAATAAGATTTGGAAAATATAATTAATCAATCATTCTAACCTTTAGCATAAAAAAAAGTTGCTTTTCAAAGTGAGGTATGAACAGAGTGACAGAACTAAATACATTTCTTAAGAATTATTTAAAATCTTGATAATATTACTACCTGAAAGAGAGAGAGAGAGAGAGAGAGAGAGAGAGAGAGAGAGAGAGAGAGAGAGAGAGAGTTGTCATGTTATATAAAATGGACTTGATGAGAATACAGCAAACCAGTATATTGGTAAGTAAACAAATAAGTAAAGAATAAACACATGAAGAAAGCTGGAGATGTGTGTTCAAACTGGTATATTTTAAGTGCAATAAAGCAAGGCTTGGTGACTAAATGAGAGAATGGGTAATAAATAAAATCAAACATATGATCTCTCTACAGATTTTATCAAGATTTTATCAAAAACACCATGCGATATGGATTAAATGTATAAAAACTAAAGCTTCTTTAAGTAATTCAATGGTGAAGCAAAAGAAGTGTTACTCTTGTGACGTCACAGTATTAGCTCTGGCCCAACTGCCGAGCTGAGCAGACCCTATATACTTTGAATGGGTATTAAAAAACATCAAGCATGCGACCTCTTTACAGATTTTATCAAGATTTTATCAAAAACACCGTGCGATATGGATTAAATGTATAAAAACTAAAGCTTCTTTAAGTAATTCAAATGGAGAAGCACGGGCAGTGTTACTCTTGTGACGTCACAGTATTAGCTCTGCCCCCACTGCCGAGTTGAGCAGACCCTATATACGTACTTTGACTCTGGTTCTGTGTATAGGGGCGATCGTCGATTGCCTTGTAAGAGGTTTGGCGTGAAATCGTGAAGGCGTGCTTTCGTTAAGGCTTTCGTAAGTGGATACTGTTGGCAGTTTTGCTATTTGTTTCGAAATCATTGTGTTTTAGAGTGTGGTAATGGAGCTATGGAGAGTTTGTATTAAGTTTTCACTAAGCGGTTTTTTTTCATCTTTAATTAATTTGTTTCTGTTTTAAACGCCTATAATAACTGTTTAAAATGGCTAGTATTGCCCTTCAACATGGTGTTTAAGACTGTTTCGAATCCAATTTAAACTGATCTAGATTGCTTAGGGGTAATTATATACTTTGATTTTGTGCAGTACCACTGGTGTTTTAATTTTAACTTTATGCTACAATGAAGCGTGGCTTACGATGCAGTTGGACTTCTAATTTCTTGAGGGGACTCGCGCTAGAGCTTCGGAGCAGAGAGGACGTGTCTTGAGCTGCTCCCGCTTTCTGGTGTTTTGGTTTTCCTGACCTTTGGCTAGATATAGAAGATGAATGGAAGGGAACAACTTAAATGCTTTTGCCCCTTCCCCTTTGGGCAAACTTAAAGAAAGGATTCGATTGGATTACATTTTTCGTTGCACCCGACGTATGACATTGCCTGTGAAGTAATTTTCATGCATCTAGGTGTGAAAGAAGAAGACCTCTCCGGCTTTCAGCTAATGCTCAACAAGGGTAGGGGGTTATTAATAAAATTCGCTGACCATACGCGGTTTGAAATGGTAGTAAAGGAATATGAGGACAATCTATTGATATTGGTGAAGGTAAGACTGTAAGAGTTATTAATTTGAGTAGTGATTACACATATGTTTCCGTAAGATATGCACCGTTTGATATGGATGATGATTTGGTTATCGGTGTCCTAAGTAGTTACGGGAAGGTGCACTCTGTACGACACAACAGATTTTTCCCACGGAAGAGCAAAGGGACTGTTGAACGGTATCCGAACGGCAAGGATGGAGGTAAGGGAAAACATTCCTTCGTCGGTTAATATATGTGGACACACAGTAACTTTTATTTATCAACGCCAACCTAAAACTTGCTATAAATGCGGAAGGACGACACATTTAGCTGTTAATTGTACAATGGAAAGCGAATCCAGGTTAAACCGTTTTTTTAACATGGCCGATTTCCCGAATCTTCCTAAAATAAATGATGGTCCAGATACATCAGAATTGTTTTGATGGAGGTGAAATGAGACCCGGTGTTATGTCGAAAGCATCGAATGGTGGTGGCTGATGAAGAATCAAAGAACGATCAGGGAGTGCACACTTGAGAAATAGTATACCTGAAGATAATCAGCTGGAGTTGAACTTATTCACAGGCGAACCAAGCCTAAATACTGGTGTGCAGGAAATTGGTGATGAGGTAAGAGGTGATAATATCGATATTGATATTTTTAATACTGAAAATGATAGTAGGTCCCCTAGACTTCCGGACCCTTTGAGCACTCATTTTCGGGAAGGTTATAGTGAGCAGGGGCAACCTGATGTTCCGCAGATGGAGGTGGATCATATGCATGTACGCAAGGAACAGATCAGATGATGATGAAGGATTAAAGAATAAATGACTGTTACGGTGTCAGTGCATAAGAATGATGAGCCCACAGATGTGATGATCTCTGAAAATGAGTCTGATATGGACTTGTGCAAGAATATAGTACTAGGTAATGAGGATGGATATGAAGAGCGAATCTTGGATACATCAACTGAAAGTCAGTGGAATATTATATGGAAAGGGTGGCAAGATGAAGCTTACGAGAGAAGTCTTATCACAAGAGAAGAGGAAAGAAACGAAGACACAAAGCAACGACAACGTACCGAAAAAGAAGAAGTTGTGATTTTTTCTTCTGTCCATGGCTTTACAAATTGCAACGTTAAATGTCAATGGCTTAAACGATGTAAATAAACAGAATGAAGGTAGCATCACTGCACGGCGCAGTATAAGATAGACATTTTGTTGATACAGGAAACATAAACGTGAGAGACCTACGAGTATTAAACTATTTAAGCAATTGTTGTAATATTATATTGAACTCGACGGTTTGTGTAAAAGGAGGGACTATGGTATGTATTTCTAGAAAGAAGGAAATAGTGGTGTTGTCAACAGACAGAGATTGTAACGGGCGGATACTGGGTATTAGGGTAAGATTTAATGGTTGCATTATCCCTATTGTAAATGTATATGCCCCTACAGGGTCAGGGAGGACTAGAGAGAGAGAGGAGTTTTTTGGGAATGACCTCACCTTTTTTCTGAGACACAACCTTGATTCCCTGGTATTAGGTGGTGATTTCAATTGTGTGACTTGTCTCAGGGACTGTAGCAATGATAATAGATATTTGGTGTCCAAAGCTCTTGGTACTCTGGTTCAAAATTTAGCTTTAAAGGATAATTATCATTTTTCTAGAGGTATCCCGGAATACGTATGTTAAAGAAAATTATGGGTCTCGTATAGATAGAATCTACACCGTTAATTTGTTCCGTCACATTACGAGGGCACAAACAATCCGATAGTTTTCAGATCACAATATGGTCCTCTTGAGTATAAAGGTTATTGACTTAAAAACATCAACAGATTATTGGAAATTAAATGTAAAAATTTTGGATTCTGAGAATATAGAAGAGCAATTTCAAGACTTGTGGAAACGGGTACAATCTTATAAATGTAAGTTTCCTGATATGTTGGAATGGTGGGATTGGGCAAAGTTACGATGTAAAGATTTTTTTGTTAAGTTATCCAAGAAGATTTCACAGGAAAAATATGGTTTGTTGAACCTATTACATTGGAGGTTACAACAATTAAATGATGTTCATTATAGAACGGGGGATAAGTACGACATGATCCAAACACTGAAAAAGAGAATTTGTGACCTACAGAATGAGTTTTTGGAGGTGTGAAGATTAGGATAAAAAACTGATGAGATGTTGAAAGGTGAAAGAGTTTCTTCCTATCTGCTTGGCAAAGAGAAAACTAAAAGAATAAATAATTGTTTTACTAAACTTAAAATAAAAGATGGCACGACTGTTGAGGGGACGAATGCGATTTCTGTGCGAATTAGGGAATATTTTGAGAATATGTTTCGTTTGGTTGAAGGTGACCGACAGTGTATGAGCTGTTTTCTCGATAAGTGTGGACCAGTGCTGAATGGTCAAAGCCTACAAGCTTTATCTACTGAGATTCAGTCAAAGGAGGTGTGGAATGCTATGGAAAAAAATGTGTAATGGGAAAACTCCCTGGGTGCGATGGTCTCCCTATTGAATTTTACAAGAAATTTTGGAATATTATAAAACAGGATTTTATAACTGTATTAAATTATGTATGTGATGTAAAGCGAATGTCCAAGAGTCAGTATGTAGGTGTAATCAAACTACATGCATAAAAAGGTGACCTTGCTCTAATAGAAAATTGGAGACCTATAACGTTGTTAAATACTGATTATAAGATTTTTGCCAAGGTTTTAAAAACAGGTTGAGTCTATATTAGACGACATAATTTCCCCTGAGCAATACTGTGCAGTCAAAGGGAGATCGATTGTTCAGTGTAACAGTACCATACGAGACATCATGTTTTGTATTCAAATTGAAAACTAAAGTAGATGCTGCCATCTTGAGTCTCGATTGGTCAAAAGCTTTTGATAGAGTGCATATTGGTTTTGTATATGAGGTGTTAGCAAAATTTGGTGTTCCGACAGAGTTTATTGATTTAATAAAAATATTATTATTTACAATGTGTAAGTCATGTAAGTATTAATGGCTGTCTAAGCAGTTCCTTTCCTGTCAAGAGGTCGGTGAGGCAAGGCTGCCCTATGTCCAATGTTGCTATTCTGTATTTTCAGGAACCTTTCTATAGGGCAATTCAAGAAAGTAACGATATAATTGGTATTAGTCTTCCAAACCAGACAGTCGTGAAAGTACAAGGGTTTGCTGACGATTCTTACGTATTTGTGTCAACAACAAATTCGATAAACAGCTTGTTCCAAGCTCATTCAGCACTTTGAAGTCGCGACAGGTGCTAGACTTAACAAAGAAAAAACTACAATGATGGTTTTGGGCAACTGGATTAACAGGCAGGATTGGCCTTTGGAGTGGATACGGGTTGTTAATAGTATGGTTATTTTTGGTATTAGCTTTTGTAATAACTTTGATTGGATGCACGAGGAAAACTGGTCTGTTTATCGCGAATAAGGTTGAAACTGCTGTAAATAGTTTGAGTATGAGGAAGTTGTCAATTTTCCAAAAGAGTGTAATTGTAAATTCTTTGATTTTATCAAAAGTATGGTATATGGCCCATACGTTACCCCCAGTAAAGAAATATATTTGCAAGATTAATACGTGTATCTTTCGGTACATCTGGAAGGGGATGTACAATCCAATAAAAAGGGCTACGTTATGTTTACGTAGAAGTTGAAGGGGGTTGGGGTTTGGGAATATTTGATGTGTACTATAAAACTCAAGCTATCTTCAGCTGCACTGTATTAAAGGATGTGTTAAGCGGAACTGGTTTGAGTGTGTATTATTGTAAACTTAGATTTAGTTTTTGAATTTTTTTGTCCAATTAAGAGATATAGTTGACGTAATCTTATGTGACACCGTCGTTCTATTCGAGTGCCATTGAGGTAATAAGGAAAATGCATAGGCTTAAAAAACTTTCCGTATGTTACATGCAAGGCAGCTTATTATTATCTCAAATTGTCTTTAAAACCAAGCATGAGAGTGATTACCCGCTACTAGATTGGGTGTTGATTTGGAAACGTATTAATGTTCCTTTTATTGGTACTTTGGAGAGGGAATTTATATACAAATATATTCACGGGATATTGGCAACAAACCACAGACTGAAGATTTTAAACATTAAAAGCTCAGATTTATGTGATAACTGCAGTGAAACAGAATTTTATATTGCATATTTTTTATTTTTGTAACCAAATTAAGCCAATTTTGTTGTATTTTCAAAAAGTGTTGGGTGAGATTTGTGATATGAGCCCGGATAACTTTATAAAGATTTTAATGTTTAATTTCCACTGCAAATTGAAACAAGATGATAATAGTGCGTTAGTTTTATTGACAGGTTACTTGTATGCAATGTGGGTGGGTAAAGTGAAAAAGATGTCGTTGTCTGATTTGATAATGTATCTTAAGGGTAAACTTAATTATGATAGATGGTTTTGCGGAATACATATAAAAAGAACTTTGGTAAGGTTTTCTCAAGGAAATATATGGAATATGTTTTTTAGAAAAGGATGCCTCAATTTGGTATGATGCTGTTCTTAACATTTTACGGTCTGTTAGCTCGAATTCTGTCCAAGAAGGGTATTAATTATTGTGTGTGACTCGGTTGAAGACTCCTGTCTAAAAATGTAAGGAAATTATTGTGAGCTGAATGTTTGTACAATTTTTTTGTATAAAAAAAAAAAAAAAAGTGCTATTTAATTTATTAAGTGCTGTATATGAAAAATAAAATTAATATTGCTCCTTAAGAATGTAATAAAAAATGTATTGTACATTAGATATTTTAAATAAAAGAAAAAAAAAAAATTTCTTGAGGATTAGTGAGGCTAAACTATAGACTACCATAATTTTTCTAAGAAGGGCCATATTAAGTAGTTAGAAGTTTTACTCTTTGTCGGATGCAGTGGCAGTTAAAATAGTTTATTCATGAGGCCTCTTTGCTTATTGTCTTGGTATTTTAAAACTTTAAACCAATGGGCCTGCTGATTATAACAGTCAGCCCTTTATTCTTTTCAATTTCTTGAACATTTTTAACTTTAATATATATTTTTTCAGATCAGGGTGTCGTTAATTAAGCGTGCCACAATGAGTTTTGGATTTTCTTGCCACATTGAGTTTTGGATTTTCTTTGATGTAGTAATGTCTTTTGGTTAAACAGGATTAATAGGGGAGTAAATTTCTTTCTTTTAAGTTGAGTGACTTATATTTGAGATTAACTTAATTTGTAGTTCGTTGATAGTCTTGGTTTATTTTTAGGCTTAATAATTTGTTTTCAGTTTAAGTTAAAGCTTTTTTTTAATTCAATTTTAGGCTTTGTTTTAACGCACTTGGTGTATTTTTTCCCCGGTTCAAAACATGGTTTAATAATTTTGAATTTTTTTGTGATTCTTAATTTCTTTAACATTTCAAAAAATTAAACTTAGCATTTTTTCCAGCTTTTAAGATCTTAGAATGTTTCGGCTTCAGAACTAATTTGAAGTTTTCGGGTATTTAGTTTTTGTTTTAGTTTTTCAGCCTCCAAAGTTTGTGGAAGTTTGTAGTGTAAGTCTAGCATTTTGTTTATAGGTGGTGGATTTAAACTTCAGTATTTTTCAAACTGTAAAATTATTTCGCATTTTGGTTAATTTTGGATTTAAACTTCAGTATTTTTTAAACTGGTAATTTATTTTGCATTGTGGTTTTAATAATATTTTTCGGTTTTAGAATTTATTGGAAAGTTTACTTTCACAATTTTTGAATGTTAAAGTTTTGAACAGTGAAGATTTTTCAAAGTTTTGAACAGTGAAAAATGTTTAAATTTTTAAATGTTTAGAGTAATTTAAGCTTCAAAAGGATAGCAAGTTTTGCATTTTAAGTCAAATACTCTTTGCCCAATTCCCAAGTCCACTTGCCAGGCAAAGGTGGACTTGCTAGTTGTGCATGGCGACTTGTTAAGTCGCCATGCACAACAGTAAGTTCAAATCTTAATTGGGAAGTTTAGATATGGAACTTAAAATATAGGATAGGAGAGAATAGCGTAAATAACGTGCTGTAATTTTATATGCTAGGTGATGGAGTTAGTATAAAGGTAAGACTTTGGGAAGATTTTGACAGCACTGTTTATTAAGGGAGGGTATTATAGGACCTGTTAGACGCAAGTTTGAATTTTTTCAGTGCAGCTGAAAATTGGGTGGGGTGTCAATGTCAGATACTTTTATGACTTTAAATTACATTCGCACTAGTAAATAGGAACTGAACAGGTTATAGGGGGCTTGTTGAGGATTTTAAGAGACTGTCTGGTCTAGGAATTTTAAAGAATTTTCGTTAATTTTAGTGTTGCCATGTATTGTTGGGTTATTCTACTAGGCTGGTTAAGTAAGGTCTAGGGATTTTAATTATTTTTTTTTTTTTTAATTGCTGTCGTGGTTTTTGTCAGGTAATAATTCTAATAGGCTGGTTAAACTGTAATCCAAGTAAAATTCGTAATCAAATTCGGGTAGTCGTCGTTAGCGACGTTCAATTAAAAACTGCCCTCAACTGCCCCCTCCCCTCCCCCCCCCCCCCCCCCCCCCCCCCCCCCCCCCCCCCCACCCCCCCCCCCCCCCCCCCCATTGTGTTCAACACTCCCACAGCGCCTACGTGGGCGTGGTCGGTATGGTCTGGCCAGCCACCTCGGTGACCGCGAGTTCGATTCTCCGGCATTCCACCGAGGCGTCAGAGATGTGTATTTCTGGTGATGGAAGTTCACTCTTGACGTGGTTTGGAAGTCACGTCAAGCCGTTGGTTCCCGTTGCTGAATTAACCAATGGTTCCACGCAAACGTGTAATACCATGCAAACAAACAAACAAAACTATCACGCTTCCCACCTCTTCCATCGTTAGGAAAGCAAAGCTTTGTGGGTGGTGTTAGGGAAATGGCAGTTTTCAGATTGCTTTGTCTATGTTCAGTGAAACCGTACCTTCACCACCTTCCCCAGCTTTGAAGCTGCTTCGGGGAACTCCCTCTCTTATTCTGAGTTTCCAAACTTAATGTTTTTTCTCACACCTTCGGCTGGATTAAGGATTAAAGTTGGCTGATAGCAGTGCTTGCATGCAAGCATCGGTGTTAGTACTAAAGTTAGATCGGTGGTTTCAGTGGAAAATTTGTGCCCTAGATATATACGTTGATTAACAAAATGGTAATGAATTATCGTTAATAGGAAAGTTTACTCGTACGATATAGTAGCCCTTGGAATAGCCACTGGGACTAACTGATAGGACATTTACCGTTTAATAGATTAGGTAGTCACGTCACGGAATCTTTCTGTAGATTCTAAAACCAATCAAAAAACTATTCTTATTGCGCAGGCTCCTGGTGTGTATGGTACAGCGGACCATAAACGATTGGCACCGATGCTGCTAGTGAAAGTTACGCTTTTGCGCTTAGACCCAATATCCTGTGAAGGATTCAAAGCGCTCAGATTGGGATACCCTGACAACTAGAACTAGAGTAGTAGTCATGTGCGCTAACTATCATTGAAGAGTTATCTCTTGACCTACTTTGGCCGTGTAATAGCATTTTTTTTTTTTTTTTTTTTTTTTTACTTTTATTTAGAAAATACATTATAGTTTCTTACAATTTATAATATTGGTAATACATTACAATTTATTTACATAAATGAAATTTATTAATTACCAAAAACAAAAGAATGGACATATTGGGAAGTAAAGATTTTTTACATTTTATCCACCCCAAGGAAGGCTTTTAACAATACAAAAAATCTTGTTTTGCACATTCTACTTCTTATGAAACGAAATCATACTTAACTCATATGTTAAGGGCATTACTTTATGAATGTACCAAAATTCCAGTTATATATTTCACTTATTAAAATCATTGCTGTATTTTTATCTTTTTTGAGTAGTTTGAAAATCTAGTTTAAAACCTTTAGAAAACTTACAGTATTATTTTACAAACCTGGCTCAATATCTTTTTCATCAGTTTACAACTGTTCTCTTCAATTACAAAAAAATAAACAAATGCATAATTGTTTCAGCCTCTCCACAATACTACACAGATAATTATCAGTTATGTTAATCATAAATAAACTATCCTTTGTAGCTAAGGACTTCGTGTATATACTTGAACAATATTTGACCCTGTTTATTGGATCAATCCACTTATATTAAAATTTTTTCCCCAAACAACATTCCAGTTAAACAAGGATAGTTTTCTTCAATATTTGGTAGAATTGATTCACACTCATCATGTAACAATAAATATGTTTCGATTTTAGCAAAGGAATAGGTCTTATCTTTATTACAGAATGAAGTATCTTATTAATTTGTCATAATATGTAGTGTTAAAAATTGTGGGATTCTTAAATCTGTTAAAATCAACAAGGTAAGATAGTCTCAGCTTACAATAATAAATGCAGTGACTTTCACATCCTATGCTTTGTTAATAAATACATTTGTAAAAGCTGCTAAAAAGCATGCAATTTGCTTTCACAGTTAGATTTACAATCCCGCATCCTCCTGACTCTTAGGAGGTACATGGGGTTTTCCTTTGATGGGCTGATAATTTCC
The DNA here is from genome assembly GCF_015104395.2 of Macrobrachium nipponense. NCBI lineage: Eukaryota > Metazoa > Arthropoda > Malacostraca > Decapoda > Palaemonidae > Macrobrachium > Macrobrachium nipponense. The sequence goes on along the minus strand of NC_087201.1, from coordinate 22,543,996 downwards.
CATTCCACAAATATTTGAAAATACACTTTTCTATACATCTACCAACATCGCTTGGGAAACGGGCTACACCTGGGAAATATACCATGCCTTGGATAGTACAGTTACATTCACTAGTACCAACTCTTTTGGAATAAAGTTTAGTCTTCGTTTATAAAGTGCCCTAACATTTTCAAAATATTGTCTTGGTGTTTTCCCAGTTCAACAGTACAGATTGTTCATAATCATTATTATGGATATACCAGGATTTTGAAAACTGTCCATTTTCCTTCTATCCCGCCCGGTGTCTGGCCAGTCAACTTTATCTTTCCATGATCCAATTCCCACCAGGTATGTTTTCTTTTTGTTAAGTCTCGCTCCACTTGCTTCTCCATACTCACTAATGACCCCGTGAAGCTTTCTTTAATACCTTTTAATTTATTTGTTTACAATAATAGTGCTATCATTCAGCAAAGCCAACAACAAAACAGTTTTTTAACCATTTGGAAAGTCTGGAGAAAATTCCTTCCAACTTTAGCTTCAGCATTCTGTACAAGGTTCTGAGCTTCTCCAACAAATAAACCAAAATAATTGATAATGGGCAACCCTGTCGAACAGACTTTCTGATAGGAAATGTATCGGATATGTGGCCATTGTTGGATATGCAACTTTTGGCATCCTTATAAAGCATTTTAATTAAGTTTGCAAAATCTAAGAAAATCCAAGTTTGGGACAGTATCTCAAAGAGAAAGTCCAGATTAATCCTGTCGAATGCTTTGTACCAATCTAGGTTTATTAGGGCAGCAGCTTGTTCTCATTTTATTAAAGTAGTATATTATATCCCTAACAATGTGTTACAATTATTTATTGACCTTCCAGGGACAGCACAGAACTTTTCCTTTGATACAATGTTTGAAAGCATTGACTTAATCTGTTTGCCACAACCTTTGCTATAATTTTTGTAATCTACGTTTAACAGGTTATAGGTTCTCCAGTTATTAAGATCCACACTTATCTCCAACCCTTTGGTACAAGCTTAAATAATCCCTTATTTGAGTCTTCCACATTTTCAAATTTAGTAAATGTATATCTCAGTTACTTTCAGAAATTCGTTTTTATAATACTCCACATAGTTTGTAGAATTCGATAGTAATCCATCCATACCCAGGGCATTTCCCATTTTGCATTCCACATATAGCTTTCCAAAAACCTCTTTTCTCTGTTACTTCAGCCTTCAGGGTCAAATTCATGTCGTCATCTATGACAGCTTTCATAGTTTCAAGAAATTTATATTTAATTCAGAGTCAACAGCTTCTTCTTTGTATAGGTTGTATAAAACTCAAAATATATTCCTTTGTATAGACTTTGTATATGATACATATACACCTCCTTTTCACAAAGTTTAACGATACTAGTTTTCACATTCTTCTTTTCCTTATCAAATATGTAGATATTTTTTCACCATTCATTCTTTCATCAATTCTAGCTCTTATCTTAACCCCTTCACATATTTCATCTCAATCAGATTTATCTTTCTTTAAGTTCCTCTATTTTTTGAAAAACTATTGCAGTTGGCAGAAGGATCCAATAATTTCTTTCCTTAATTCATGTTTTCAGCAATTCAGTAAACAAAAAATCTCTCCTGATTAATAGTTTTTGAGGATTTTCAACGAAAAAAAGAGTCTAAGTTGACCCTTTGCATAATTCCACCAATCTAAAATTGAATGAAATGTAAATTTCACCTATTTTCCCTTTCAAATTCCCCAAAAATGAGTAAAGTTTTCCATGTTTATTAGTTACTCAGTATATTTTGTATTCAAATTTCCAGTATCCCTTGCCAATACTAATATCATTGTCCATCTTAATCTTAAACCCTAACAGAATTATGATCAGGACCAACTCAATGGTATATTTTCAGATTTCGTTTACATTATTTTCTCAGATCTCGTACTATATACGATCAATCCTAGAGCATAGTTATGCCTATATACGTATACGCTATCAAACGATTTGTAAGAGCCACACATCTCTTAGCTGCAAATCATTTTTCAACTTTTGAAGAGCTTCAGAACTAATATGGTATCATAGTTAGAACAATCTCTCTTACTTGTATACGGTTTTCCAATCGCCCCCCCTATGATCAAATTTTCGTAAATGTTTCTCAAGTAATACAGCATACATTTAAGAAACAATTCCTCCCTTTCCTTTTCTTATTGTCCCAGAAGGGGCATATTACATTTACTAATCGGAAAATCTGTTCCTTCTTTATAGGAACATTTTACACTGATTATTTGAACCTTTACATCCATCTCATGATTCAGAACCTTTCACTCTTGACTTTTTATTGAAAAGGATAGCTGTGCCTCCCTTTACCAAGAAAGTTGGATTCAGTATGATATCGCAATGCTTTTCAACATACTCAAGTTGCGATATTCTTTGGACATTATGTTCTTGCACAAATATTACATCCAAATGATTTTAAAAATACATTAAAATCAATCAATTAATCTGCTATGATCCATACATAGACCATTAACATTAAATAGTTGCTAAATTAGGTAAGTGAAGGCTCCAAATATAAGAAGGAATCCTCTTCATCTTTATCATCTAATTTAAAACGTTTATTCACAGGCAATTGACTTGTCTCATTTCAGAACTACTTTGGGTTCATCGAGCACTGATTTACCTTCAATCATGTTCGGCTCGGAGAGCACACCACTATCCTGGTAACCTCAGACGAATGCCTGACTTGGTTCGTCATAATTGTAGCTTGCCACATTCCGTCTTCACTCATGTTTCCAAAATTTAAAAACACGTCTATTGTATGTTCTTCGTCATATTCAATGTTACTTCTTTCGTTGCTTCATGTTCCTGAATTCAATTCTCCACCTTCTTTGATTGGCTCCTCTTCATTTTGTACTTGGGCTAATTGAAAGTCCATTTCCTTTCCCGATGTCAGCCTCATCAGCGTGGATTTCTGCTTCTATTGTCGAAATAATGAGTCCTTCGTCAAGTGATACAGGGTTTTCCATAACCCTTCAGCTGCTCGTCGTCCTGGCTTTCCTTAGGCGTTTCCACTTCGTTTCATTTGTCCATCTTCAGTCCTTGTCTTAGTGGGCGTTCTCGTGCTTTCATCACTTAGTAAGTCTGAAATGAACGTTTCCACGACTAGTTCCTCTCTCTCTTTTTCATTCTGCGACTTTGCTCTGCTTCATGCTCTTCTCCTCTCCATTATGTTAACATTGGATGTATTCTTTTCATTTCTTGTATTTCAGGGAAAATTAACCCTCATAAAAATGTAATTTATTTCTCAGTTAGATTTATATGCAGTCCTTCACTAAATGACCTTCTTTGCCACACTTATAACACGTTCTTCTCTGTCCACTGTAAAGAAAAGTTAAATTGTAGCCACCAAATAAATTGATGAAGGGGATATTTTCTCTAACTCTCATCTTTGCCGTACGAATGCCACTGAGTAAACCGTCGAAAGGTCCAACTGCGTATTTGTTATGCCTTAACTGATCTACCTTTCCATACCTATTCAAACATATCTTATTATTACTTGATCGTCCATCTCGAAAGGTGCGTTCCTTATTGATACAAATGACACTTGCGAACTTAAATTCACAACCTTCACTGAGTCTGATTCATTTATCTTGATAACCTTATCCTCAAAATCTTCACAACATCTGTAAATATATCTGCTGAGATCAGTTTTACTACAATCTTATTTCGAACTTATATTCTGAACACCCTTTTATGTCACTAATCTTTAATTTCCATATCCCTGAATAAAACATTACCAACCATTTCCATGGTTGCATAAGGTGCTGTAAATGCAGGCCTATGGAGTCCTTTCTCCTGAGAGCATTTGTATTAAAAACCCATCTTAATGAACCCGCTTTATTTGCGGGCTAACAGGCAGTACTGTTTAGGCCGGGTTAAGGGGAAGGAAGGTGAGAGGGAGGGTGGGTGGACGGGAGAGAGGGAGGGACGCCGCTAGCCACTAAACCCCCGAGGCAATCGCCTCAGGGCATATTCGTTTACCGGCCAAGGACTCTTCTTCTATTAGGAGTGTATCAATTTTACCTAAATTACATCAACTGTTTAGCACGTAAGGCACTGCAAAGCACCGCACTAAAGTCACATCACTGTTATGCACTGCTGGATCAGTAGAAAATCGAGTGTAAATCCCTGGGATAAGCTCAAAATGAGAAATACAGGAGCACTCGTAAACGTGTGGTTCCTTGAACCGCCTGTCTTCTGTTCCTCTTCAGTATTTTTTAAACTGGTAATTTATTTTGCATTGTGGTAATAATATTTTTTCGGTTTTAGAATTATTGGAAAGTTACTTTCACAATTTTTGAATGTTAAAGTTTTGAACAGTGAAGATTTTCAAAGTTTTGAACAGTGAAAAATGTTTAAATTTTAAATGTTGAGAGTAATTTAAACTTCAAAAGGATAGCAAGTTTTGCATTTTAAGTCAAATACTCTTTGCCCAATTCCCAAGTCCACTTGCCAGGTCAAAGGTGGACTTGCTAGTTGTGCATGGCGACTTGTTTAAGTCGCCATGCACAACAGTAAGTTCAAATCTTAATTGGGAAGTTTAGATATGGAACTTAAAATATAGGATAGGAGAGAATAGCGTAAATAACGTGCTGTAATTTTATATGCTAGTGATGGAGGTTAGTTAGTATAAAGGTAAGACTTTGGGAAGATTTTGACAGCACTGTTTATTAAGGGAGGGTATTATAGGACCTGTTAGACGCAAGTTTGAATTTTTTTCAGTGCAGCTGAAAATGGGTTGGGTGGGGTGTCAATGTCAGATACTTTTATGACTTTAAATTACATTCGCACTAGTAAATAGGAACTGAACAGGTTATAGGGGGCTTGTTGAGGATTTTAAGAGACTGTCTGGTCTAGGAATTTTAAAGAATTTTCGTTAATTTTAGTGTTGCCATGTATTGTTGGGTTATTCTACTAGGCTGGTTAAGTAAGGTCTAGGGATTTTAATTATTTTTTTTTAATTGCTGTCGTGGTTTTGTCAGGTAATTCTAATAGGCTGGTTAAACTGTAATCCAAGTAAAATTTGTAATTCAAATTCGGGTAGTCGTCGTTAGCGACGTTCAATAAACTGCTCAACTGCCCCCGCCCCCTCCCTCCCCTTCCCCCCCCCCCCCACCCCCCCCCCCCCCCCATTGTGTTCAACACTCCCAACAGCGCCTACGTGGCGTGGTCGGTATGGTCTTGGCCAGCCACCTCGGTGACCGCGAGTTCGATTCTCCGGCATTCCACCGAGGCGTCAGAGATGTGTATTTCTGGTGATGGAAGTTCACTCTTGACGTGGTTTGGAAGTCACGTCAAGCCGTTGGTCCCGTTGCTGAATAACCACTGGTTCCACGCAACGTGATAATACCATACAAACAAACAAACAAAACTATCAACGCTCCCACCCTCTTCCATCGTTAGGTAAAGCAAAGCTTGTGGTTGGTTAGGAAATGGACAGTTCAGATTGCTTTGTCTATGTTCAGTGAACCGTACCTTCATCCACCTTTCCCCCAGCTTTGAAGCTTGCTTCGGGAACTCCTCTCTTATTCTGAGTTTCCAAACTTAATGTCTCACACCTTTCGGCTGTATTAAGGATTAAAGTTGGCTGATAGCAGTGCTTGCATTGCAAAGCATCGGTGTAGTACTAAAGTTAGATGCGGTGGTTTCAGTGGAAAATTTGTGCCCTAGATATATATCGTTGATTTAACAAAATTGGTAATGAATTATCGTTAATAGGAAAGTTTACTCGTACGATATAGTAGCCCTTGGAATAGCCACTGGGACTAACTGATTAGGATATTTACCTTTTAATAGATTAGGTTATGTCACGTCACGGAATCTTTCTGTAGATTCTAAAACCAATCAAACTATTCTTATGCGCAGGCTCCTGGTGTAGGTACAGCGGACCATAACGATTGGCACCGATGCTTGCTAGTGGAAAGTTACGCTTTTGCGCTTAGACCCAATATCCTGTGAAGGATTCAAAGCGCTCAGATTGGGATACCCTGACAACTAGAACTAGAGTAGTAGTCACTGTGCGCTAACTATCATTGAAGAGTTAATCCTCTTGACTACTTTGGCCGTGTAATAGCATTTAAGTGTATGAAGACCAGAACATCGAGTATCATCTGATGGGGTAGAATTTGGTAATTCTTTGGAGAACAGAATGCCTTGTGAAATCAAAGGAATGGAAGTTACCAGTTTGGTATAAACAAATAAGGGAAATTGATATGAGATATAAAGTAATTGGCTTATTGAGGTGGAATATTATAAAACTAATCTCCTCGAATGTAGGTTTTTGAGATAGTTTATACAGAATTAATCTTCTGTTCAAACTTCTATACGTATCATGGTGGCTTTAGCGATAACAGTTGGAAGTGAACATTTCTTTAAACACGAGATGAGGCCAAGAATATTTAATAAGGATAATAAAAGGTTGGATAGTCATAATTGCTGTGTAAAAGTTATAATTAGCTGTAAAAAGTTATGCAGGCAGGAAATTTTAAAGACGGTGAAAGTAATTTGTATTGAAAGCTGTATTACCATTTGCCACTATAAATTTTTAGTTACTGTGACTGTCGATGGTTACTCCACCATAAGCTTTAGCGTTGGAATTTTATGTAACAGATAAGCGAGGCGATGGAAGTGCAAGATTTTTGCATAATGTCGTGTCTAACAATAGTTGGTGTCCTTGTCTCTGGCTCTACAGGTTTTGAATGGCTAAACTGCTCAAAGCATTTAGTTAGGATGGGGTGATGTGCTTCTTGTTCTTCTTTTGACCATCTTGGTACCAGACCAGTTAGAGCGCCTCAGTAGTGTGATCGGTATGGTCTCGACCTGCCACCTCGGTGGACGCGAGTTCGATTCTCGGGCTTTCCGTTAATGTGTTAGAGATGTGTGTTTCTGGTGAAATATGTTCACTCTCGACGTGGTTTGGAAGTCAAAGCCGTTGGTCCTGTTGCTGAATAACCACTGGTTCTATGCAGCGTAAAAACTCATACATATAAACAGACCAGTTAGTTTTTGAACTAGAAAGTGAACAGAGTTCGCTTTAGAGAGCGCCAGGATAAAAACTTAAGAAAATCGGAGGTTTGCCTTTAAGCCTGGCTATGAGAGGGCTTAACATAGGTTCCGGATAGGAGGTCACTATTCGATGCTACTTTGGCTCATCTACGCATCAACTACTCGGAGGTGCTAGCACCAAACACCTGGTAAAGTAGATGGCCTTACTTGGATCTAGTTTATTAATGTAAATTGTTGACCACAATATTGAAATGGGTTTCTATACTTTGATCCCTGTTGGGCTAGTACATAGTAAACAAGACGCCCCAAGGAGCTTCCGGCATGTTTGGTACTAGCACCTCTGAGTAGGTGGCTCGTAGATCTTTCATTTATCTCGCTACTGGTGACTTTATTAGCTGGATTGTTTGCTAGTAATTATGTAAAACAACAAGCATTCTAAGGGTTAATTTTCTCTGCTTGACGAAATGCAGAATGGTTTATGGTTTGGAGTGGCTTTTCATTTGGAGTTTATTAATCGAAAAGTTGAACGTGGTCATACTCCAAATTTTTTTTCTTAATTCTGATGAATCCTATTTATATGCAAAAAGACCACGGGGATATTTACTTGAAATCGAAGTTTCCAAAGAATGTTTAAAACTTCCCACCACAGTAGCAAGTGATACCGAACCGAGCCAGTCCTCCTTGGCCAAAAAATTCCAAGGGTTCCCCTTTGGTTTAGGATTGACTTAAAGAAATAGAGGAAGGCGGATTTCATGTTTATATGGTTTCAGTCCTCACTGGCGTGTTCAGCTAACACGTTCTCATGGTGCTGTTGGGAAGGTGGCCGGTTATAAGGGCAGAGAAAAAAAGCTCTCGGAAAGAGTCAATTTTGGCAAGGAAAAAAGGACGTTAATTTCTGGCGGCAATTAAAGCAATTCAATACAACTAAATGTCTGATCTTTCGTAGGACTAACATATCTTGAGGGTCATTCATTATCTTGACGTTATTTAGTATTGTGCTTATGTTTTCACGGTAACCCCCAACGGGCTTGTACAAAACACTGTGCAAAAAAGTGGATACGTGGATTGAGGCGCGGGGGTGGCGGGGGGACGGTGGGGCTGGTGCTTAAAATCCTTGGGGGTGACTCTAGGAAAGGTTAAAGAGTGACTTTCCTGTGACTTTTTCTGACTTTTTTTTTTCCCCCCTGGATTCATGGAGTTTCCCCTGATTGTTGCTAAACTGCCAAGTTAGAGAAGTATTATTATATACAGTATTTTCTCCTTCGTCAGCAAATATTTATCAATCGTAGAGGAGTAAAAGAGAGCTTTTACATTGTGCATGAAAAAAGGAAAGCCCCTTCCACGCTCGGAAAAGAGAACTGATCGTAAACCAATGAGTACTTCACATATGATTGGGAACTCCTTCAGGCATCATGGCATTAAGCTAGACTTCTAAGAAAGTATGCTAAAATGTGTCCGAACATTTATGGAGATATTTGAAAATCAGGTTCGCTAACCTATCCCAGCTGACTTTAGTGGCGACTAGGCCTAGGCTAGCCTAGATCCAGGTCCCGGGAAACCCACTGTAAAGTAGGCTAGGTGAACTACTATGAGATTCAGGGTCTCTGTAACACGGTTTTTTGGACTTTACTCCTTGTCAAAGCATCGGATGTAGCTGAAAGTTGACATATGTATATTTTACAACCACACACAAATTTTGTCAGCATTATCAATAACCTAAACGCGATAGTTTTAATTTTTATAGAGTAAAAATGATCTAGCCGACTCCATGGCCAAAGATTACGAGCCAAGAGTCGAAAAACATTCATTACGTAAGCAAGGTAAACAAACACCTTTTGACTAAATGTTGCCCCGCCCATCCACCAGACAGAAATTCCATCGGCTCTGAAACCCAAAGACTTTATGAAAGGCGGAACGATACATAGATGTGGGTGGGGTATCAGTACTAGCGTAGTAATACTACTGTAGCAGTAGTGCCGCAACAGTATAGCAGTAATATACATGAATTAAACGTTTAGACCAACTGCTGGGATCCTTGAGGATCATTTAGCACTTCTTACAACTACTCGAGAATTATTTTTATAGCCAGAAGTTAAATTTTCTAATCCAATAATGCCCATGGTAAGCCTTCAGTGTTATCCTGAATTATAACGAGGCGAAAGTGGGTGGAGCCTCATTAAGTCACCATTCTGACGATAATTATTGGTGAAGGTTTAAAGCCAATATACGGTACCGGCTATTTTTTTCAGTAAATAGGTAGATAGTCAATAAATAAAAATTGCTTGACATTGGATATAGCAGTTATCAAATCAAGCTTGTCTACTATGTTTTTGGTAATTACCAACTATTCCCTACATCTTGTCAATCTGATTGTGACCTATAAAGTAGACTGTAATTTCTTTGGAAACTTATTTTGGGAGTTAGACTAATAATCGAAATGTTTTTGTATTTATTAACATATTTTGTTGGTTTGTTTATTATGACATTATAGTGGAGAGGTTCCAGAGTTCATAAAGGTGTACTGCTTTGCTTGTATTAAATTTGTATGTCATTGTTGCCAGAGGTTTAGCCTTTGTTAGGTATAGCCAATCATCCATCGAGAAAGAGGGAAGAAATGATGTCATAAGTTACGTAACGAGTGCGTTCGAAACCTTTTCTCTGAGTAAGTTGGCCCGTCTTCAAAAAAGGTCACTTTTACATTATAAGTACCAAATTTATTCAACCTACGTAGTGCAGAATACATTCAAAATTTATGTGTTGATAATATGTATTCTGAATAAGCGTTATATTTATGAAATGCATAGATAAAAAGTTATTGCGAAAAAACCGTGTTACAGAGGCCCTGAATCTCATAGTAGCTATATTTAAAACTAACGTGTTGAAGATGAAGGGTATCACGAGAACGTGTTTGGTTTACAAGAGAAGCTTCACGACAGGAAAGAAAAAAGTTTTTGATAAAGAGTAACACTCAGACAAAAAAAATGCTCTTTACCGAGGAATGTTTATAAGGCTATAAGAGGAGTGGATTGTAGAGACAGCCAAGTGCCTAATTTTTTTAACTGCATACTTGCATAATTTCAGATCTTTCTGGGTTTGTTTACTGTAGGAAACCATTTCCTAAATAAATTTGGGTTTTGACATTAACAGCGAAGTATAAAAACAATTTCATGATGCTTCTCTCGTTAACTAAATTATAGCTCCACAGCGTTTATTTGTATCAAGAAAATGCCCCATGATGATGGTAATATTGTCCTGGTCTGCAAGTAGAAAATTATGCGAATCTTAATTAAAAACGAATTTGGCAATATTGAAGATGTTTTAAAGGTTAAAAAGATATCAGCATAACATAGGAATAGAACAGAATATGTGATTTATGCCAAAGGCCAAGCACTGGGACCTACGAGTATGAGGTCATTCAGCACTAAAGGGAAATGACAAAAAAAAAAAAAAAAAAAAAAAAAAAAGTTGGAAAGATGTAACTGTAACAGGAGGAAAACCTCGCAGTTCCACTCAGAAATGAATGTTAGGAGAGGTTATAAAGGAAGATAAGAGAAAGATAATATGAACGGAGGTGCAGTAAAAGGAATGAAAGGTTCGCCTAAATGGCTTTGGAGACATCTCCCATAAAGCTTAATTGTGAGGAAAAATGTAAGATGGCATATAGTACTAGAGTTGGCTCGTTAATTCTATTGATCCAGAAACTGAACCGTTATGAGTGTCAGCCGCCTTTTGGCTCAGGTGAGGATACTTATGTATCACAAGGGTTCTCCCTCTATTACATATCAAATCGACTTTGAGTTAACGGGATCTGCTGACGAACTGGCCATAACCTCTGGAGTGTTTTCTGTACTTTCGTTCTCAAATCCTAGACCAAGTCTACATTTTAAAATATGTTGCCAGGTCTGCAAATTTCTATTTCAAGCTCATGCTCATTATAAGAATTGTCGGTTAATAAGCTATTGTTATTTTCCTGTTTTCTATTTAAATTTGTTTTATCACTGACTGGTGCAACGTTCTTACCGAGAAGCAGCTTTCTAATCGCCTAGTTATGGTTAACAGCAAACGGGTGATCGTGCGGTCCACTCATATGTCTGCAACGCTCAAAAGAGTGCTCTAGTGGTTCCTGATTCAGTTTTGGTTTTAATATATTCTATACTATAATTTTTGATTAGCATTTTATATAGACCCATTAATGAGTGACAAGATTGGATGACGCACTTTTGGAAATTGTAATGTGTGCCTGATTTTGCCTTGCATACTCTCATTTTTGTCATGACATTGATAACTTTATATAGATGAGTGTTTGGGTTATCTAAGTCAGTTCCGTGAGCATTTCTTGATTTTACATTTCAAGCCATTCCTTTATCATAGAGACGAATTCTGCACCAACCTTCCAGATACTCCTTCCCAACAGTCCCCTTATTAGACTTAGCACAGGTATTCTACATCAGCTGAACAGCTTATCTTGCCCGCTGAACTTCAGTTTTTTTCCAAGTTTCACTAGTCTTGTTGTTCGCTAATCTTGTGATCTAGACCATATTCTGTGGACGTCTTACTTAACATTTCCCTCATACAAGAATCAGAAGTCAGTGTCCCATCATCAAAACAAAAGCCCTTAAATATAAAACGATTTCGTCTCAATTTTATCATATGTGAGGCAACGACAAATACGAATATTTCCTTATCATGACATGGCATTTTTTATTTTATTGCAACTTGCTTTGATTTCATTGGGCTGTCTAAAAGCCTCCCATAATTTAAGATTGTAAGGCCCTTGATCAAGAACGATTGCAATTACAGATAGCTTGTAATCTCGACTTCCGTAATTATTCCTATTATCAACTCACGGACGCATGATTTTTCAAAATCATGAAAGTTGCGTTGTCTCCACGTAGCAGTCAGGCTTCTCAGCATGATAACCTGAACTTTTCCATGTGGTTTTATGTAGTCCATTTGTTAATTTATCAAAATTCCAGTGGTTTGTGATGTCCATTTCATCAAGAGAATATTACGGCTAGCCTCTCTTCTTCAAGTTGAAGTTTCAGCTGTGCTTTTCATTAACGAAAAAACTGACGCTAATATACCTGGCCCACGAGGGAAACTCCTCGTTCTCTTTCGCGTGATGCCATCTGGACGCTAAAATGAAATTATTGCTGGTCTTTTTGCGAGTGCGGACGCGTACTAAGGCCAAGTTAATCTCGCACAATAGGCTCATGTCCCAACAGTGCCCGCGGGGATGGTACGGTGTGAAAGGCTTTGTGCTGGACCTTTGGACTTGGCCCCAACTAACTGACACGAGCTTTTTGGCGTTAACGTTGTTTCGTGAAGTTGACAACGTCAGCTGATTTGTATATTATTCTCCTGCATCGACCCGGATTTCACTCGCAAGAAAGGGATGTTAAAAGTAAGTTTTGGTTAACGAGGAATCGTCTAAAACAAGGAAATGCCTGACTTAGTTGATTTAAAGAAATTTATATGCTTGGTTCAGTAACATTAATATTTAGATGTTTGCCTGCAAATAGTTAACATTTAAAGATCAAGGCTGTGAACAAATGGTATAAACTTTATATAACTTTAATTTGAAAAGACTGTCGCAATCAGTTTAAGGTTTAAGTATGAACAAGCCTGATGATTGAGGAAATGAAGTAGAGAGAGAGAGAGAGAGAGAGAGAGAGAGAGAGTATGCCGCACTTTCACCAAGTTCCAACTTCCTGTGAACCTTTTGTCGAACAACTCTAGCCATTTTTATTTTATTTTGTTGTGATATTGTGCGTCGGACATTCGTGTGGAGAGCGATTGTTTCTAGGACTAGGGCAAGGAAGGTACTGAAAAGGTGCATAAGTTATGGAAAGACGTGATCGGTATGGTCTTGGCCTACTACCTCGGTGGCCTCGAGTTCGATTCTCTGACATTCCAATGAGGAGTGAGAGATGTGTATTTCTGGTGATAGAAATTCACTCTCCACGTGGTTCGGAAGTCAAGTAAAGCCGTTGGTCCCGTTCCATGCAATGTAAGAACACCATACAAACAAATACACTTGTAAGAACCTTGGTTTGTTAAACCAGATTTCAATACTTGGTGTATGAAGAAATTCTGGCTTTCGTCCATAAGTCTGTTGTGAAATGCGTCTAATGACCGTCCTTTGGTAATAAATTTCTATAACTGCCCACAGTTGGTGTTGGCATACACTCCAGTTGTAACGCGAGCAGTTCAAATGAAATTCTTATTGACTTATTGGTTTCAAACTCTTCATACGGATGGAACGGTTAAAATGCTCCATACTTTTGAAAAAAGGAGTATTCGTTGAGCGAAGTTATGCTAATGGCCATCATCCATTTCCCTAGCATCAAGAAAAAAGGCGACACAAGGCTAGTCGTAGATTTAATCTGGTCTACAAAGAGTTCCTTCTTCCTCTTTCATTAATATGGAATCCGTGTCACTGACGTGAAACACTCAACCTTCCAACCCGGAGGTGGAGCTTCCATATTCTGGCTACTGTTGAATATTCCCGAGCATACACCTTTTTCAATTACTAAAACTGTAAGAAGTGGCTGAAATCGATAAGCCTTCCTTTGACTTCGTTCTTTTTAACTAAAGGATATTTTCACTCAATGGTCTCATTACTTTTGTAATGAGATTATCCTCAGGCTGTAAGGGAAGCAGTTGAGGTCGGGATGGGTAGGGGGTGCGTCTGAGAAGGGGGTTGGGTGGGGAAAAGAAAGTGGTAAAGAAAGGGGAAATCGGGTTTGCTGGAGGCGGAGAGGCCGTCGGTTTGGGCGGTCTGGGAAACGGAGCGAAAGAAGGCGTTTGTTCCTGGATACCTAGAAAGTCGAAGGAGGTTTAGTACTACTTCGTCTCTTTGGATGCCCACATAACCCCTTATCTCGTGATCGCGTGACGATAATAATGAAAAGAAAGTTCAGTTGTGTAGTCTAAGGTAAACTTTTGAGAAGCCAGTAACAGAAAAGCTCACAGAAGTATATAAGAGGAGGATTACTATCTGATATTGGAGAAGTTAGCCACAAACTTATTATCAAGGAGAACTCTAGTTCAAAGACAAATCTGTTTCAAGAAAAACCTGGAATTGAAATTGCCTAAGAAAACCAATACATGTCCTTTTATCTTTAAAACTGACCAGGGATAAATCTGACCCAGAGTACTATTCTAAAGAGAGACCTGACTTTATTCTCGTAGAAAAATTGCATCAGAAAAATAGGTCTAAAGTTCCTCTTATGAAAATCTTGTCTTGGAGAATTCAGAAATAAATTTTGAATCATGAAAACTAGGTAGTAATGAAGATAAAGATAAAATACTTTATCACAGATACAACTGGTGCTTGTGTGTGTGTGTGTGTGTGTGTGTGTGTGTGTGTTTATGTGTGTGCTTTTATCCCCTAAAGGATGGAACTGATACTTGATTACAAAGCTTTGCCATAAATTTTCACCTAGGACTAATTATGTCTAAACTAAAAAGCTCGGGACATTGTCCAGACAAATCAGGTATAATCTTTGGTTCAACATCCCAGAAAACACAGCTTGCATATTTTATTTAGAGTAGACGGAAAACTCTGTCCTTGATCAGCCGAGGACGAAGTATTCAGAAAAATGTACTTAACGCCCTTCATTAGAAGTCTAGGACGAAAGATACTCTGAATAACTTTGTGCAGAGAGCACGGTCTCCGCACCGTCTCCGTATCTTTCGCGTTTCTGCCTTATCATGCTGTGGATTGTAGGCCATGCGCCTAGGCTGAAAAGGACGGTATAATGACATTAATTTGCGTTTCAACATAAGGAAATGAGAGATGCCTGTAATACACATTTAATTACCCTAAGCTGATTCGAACAGCAAATCGCCCTTAAAAGGAAAGATAAATTCTCGCCATGAGACTACGCTGAAGAAAGAAAAATGGCGTTGATTGACCAGGGTCAGAAAAAGAGAAGAGAAATACCCTTCATTTAGTCTGGGATGAAGGGAAAATCAGCCCCTAAATTGCAATAATAAGAGAGAAAAAAAAAAAAAAGTTCTTGTCGGCTGAAGCCGAAAGCTGTCGAGATAATCATACCCTTAAATTAGCCTACGCTTATAGAGGAAAACGTGATGCCCTTAGGTCAAAAAAATTGTCAGCAATTTCTGCAGACTGAAAGGAAAATGGAAATGCCCTTATTATTAAGTTCCTTGGGACATAAGGTAAAGAGATTTTACCTATAGATTGTATTCAACTATACCAGGGATAAAACTTTAAGAGATACCTTTAAAGAGACGGGAGAGAAATGGAAAAAGAAGATGAAGGAACAATGAAACAAGAAGAAGAAGAAAGAAGAAAGGAATCGAAGCGTCCTAGAAGAGCAAGAAGATTATTGGATCAACGAACATAGGACAAGGCGAGTATTGTACTGCAAAGCTTAGAGAGAGAGAGAGAGAGGAGAGAGAGAGAGAGAGAGAGAGAGAGAGAACCATCTGTTTGATGTTTCCCGCCCAGATCTTCATACCATTCTTTTCCAGGAAGCGAGGTTTCTTCTGTCTCGTGTTTCCCGAGGCATTCGGAGGCTTATTTTAGTTTAATATCTAAGAACTTCGCACTCATTTGCTTCGCGGCACGAAAATCAAGTGGCAATTACCATTGCATTTGAGAGAAAACATCAATCGATAACATTAAACATACAGAAATATTATACTTATCAATATATGACATAGTACTGGAAGAAGCTAGTGGCTGGGGTTCAGTTGATGATACTAATATGAACCGTTTTCGTCAATTTAAGCCTTCAGAAACATTCAGTGAATAAAGAAATGTTGTTTGATTCATTCCTAACTAACCGTTTTTCGTTTTCTATGCGAAGAAAGTTGGAAGTGGGAGAGTCAATCAGGAAAACAGGGACAATAATTTTGGACGAGGGTATTGACACCATTAGAAAACGGGATTATTCAGCGAATTGTCTCTTTAAAACACGTAGACTAACATCTAGCCTTCATATAAAAGGTCTAGTCGACCCTAAAAACATATACGATAAATAGAGGAAAGTTAAAGGGTTGGAGGGAAGCTTCTCCCATTTAACGATGCACAACTGTAAATTTCTGATGGTTCAGAGTTACAATTACTCTCAAACAAATGCGCCGCATGACACTTGCGCGTAGGTGGAACATCACCTTAAGCAATTTCATGATATATAAAGTACACCCACAGCGTTAGTCAACAAGTAAAAAATGCCCCTCCTGAGATAAAATATTTTGCGTTTATGGATGGTGGGCAGATTTGTGGGTCTAGAAATCACTTCTTCTCTGACAACTTTCAGCATTATGTCTCCGAGTTTGTCAAAGACCGAAGTCTTCCACGTTAGTGCTTGCGAGATATTATATCAACGAATAGGAAAATAATTGGCGACTTCTTTCAAAATGTGGCAGGAATATGCCAGCGTTTTGAGGAAGGGTTCTCGTGTAACACCGCCTTAAGGAACCTGTCAGTTTCGAGTTGGCTCAACTTCTTAACTTGGGTTCCCGTTCCTTAATCTCCAGTTGATAAGACCTCACCCCTCCAGGATCCGGGAAGGGACAGACGAGCCCCTTTCGTCACCAGCAGACGACGGAGGATAAATCTTTCCAGAGGAATGCCTGGTAGATAGACGATGCTGGAGTGACTGTACGTCCTCCCAGAATAAGGACAGAAATGCTAGGAACAGTGACAAACAGGAGGCCTCTTTATTTATCATCGAAATGGTCCTTCGATGATAAGTAAAGGCTTTGATAATATGCATTATATACATAAGAACATTACACACACTTGCGTGCACGTGCACGCATACATATCCTCTATGTATATAAAAATGGATGTATGTGTGTGTGTATGTTCCACATATACTTTGAAACACATTTAGCAATTCCAACCAAATTTGGTATACATACTACTTACCATCTGGGAAAGGACACTGTGGGTTAAGACATCACCAGCACCAAAAGGTGGGGGGACTCTGGTGTGGGAAGGCGGTGAAATGTAAAAATAAGTAAAAATGACAGATATTAGTGTCTAATCTATAGTTTTCAAGGTCACTGAGAAGATGAATGACATTTCCGATACCCTTCAAGTCCAAGTTGAGCTCCGTTTGGGAGATAGGCTGAGAAGAGGCCAGGAAGGGTGATAAATGTAAAAATAACCAAACCACAGATATTAGTGTCTAATCCATAGTTTTTGAGGTTGCTGAGATGAATAGTGACACTTCCGATGCCATTCAAGTCCAAGTTCAGCCCTGATAGGGAGAGGGGGTTAGGAAGGGGTGACACATAAAAATAACTGAAAACAACAGATATTTGTGTCTAATCCATAGATCTCGAGGTTGCTGAGGTGAATAGTGACACGTCCGATGCCCTTTAATTCCCAGATCAGCCCCAATAGGGAGTGGGGTGAGAAAGGGGTGGGAAGGGGTGATATGTAAAATAGGAATTAGGGCTAAGAAGCAACTACCTTAACAGGAATGAGGAAGAGAGAAAGAGAGATTTCCTGGACAGCTCCGGTCTGGTCAGCTAGGGAATATATATATATATATATATATATATATATATATAATATATATATATATATATATATATATATATGTATATAGCATATATATAGATAGTGTATATACGCATATAATAGAATTGTTTACATCCTTTCATTTTCATCAATGTAAACTTATTGTAAATTCTTCTATTGTACTATCATCATCTTCTTTTCCAAGTCTCCCGACGTCCACGTGCTCATAACTAACAAAAATAATAGAAATTATACCAAAAAATTAATGATGAAAACATAAACTAAATAAGAACATTACGTTCTAGATATCTATCGTGGGTGCGGCCCAGATAGGATTAAATGAAGTGGATAAGTAAATGGAAATGAAGCTAAATTGAATTAGATTAAACGGAAACGCTGTGGAATTAAATGGAAATGAAACTATATTGTTCGTGGCAAACAAAACAGACGACGCCTACAAACACACCAACCGGCAGGTCACTCATTGCAACGCCCTCCAAAATTTGTCACTCTTCATGATTCTCTTTTCCATGATTCCCACGCCATCCACTCTTGCAGCGTGTGAATTTGACTTATTACTCTTCACATTGTTATTTTTGTTTCATTCCTGCGTTTCGTCAGGGCATAAAGTTGTCCGTCCCGTTGGCCTTCGCTTAGAAGCAAGAAGTTGCTGTATTCTGTGCGCCCTGGCAATCCATTAGTCTCGGCCTGCAGCTCACACAAACACGAATCATTTCTTGAAGAACTTTGCGAATACTCGCTCGTCATTAACTGCTGAATACAACGGAGAAACGGCATAAGTGCATTCAGAGGATGAAAGGATGGTGTATGCTGATAGAATGACATTTAGACAAAGAATTAATTGTCTTTTGAATATTTTTTCCCCCAGTGTAGGAAGGATTACCCCGGCGAGGCTCTCTCCCGTTCCGATGGGATACAACTTTGACGGAGCAGTAGCCAAGCGCACGTCTAATGTTACATCTCTTGTCTTCTCCCTTTCTCTCTTTCCGTTCGAGATGCGACTAACAACAGTATCCTAACGGCTATGTACCTATTTCCAAGGTCTGGAGAGTCTATTTCATTGCTTATGTTGACATGAGTACCGCATACTGTGTAAGAATTTCGCGGAACCAAACAGTCGGTTCGAGACCGGAAGACGGATGTCGAGTTGTGAGCTAGGCCTATTACTACTACTACTACTACTACTACTACTACGAGAGAGAGAGAGAGAGAGAGAGAGAGAGAGAGAGAGAGAGAGAGAGAGAGAGAGAGCATTTGTGGTCAGTATTAATCAACTGGTCACAAGGTCATTATCAAATCCGTTAAGTATATCCTAGAAACGACACGAACAGTTGCGGAAACCCAAATATGAACCTGCCTGACTAGTGACTATTTCTTATAGTCTAATGGTTTATGAATTTTAATTTCCCATCGAAACATTTAACTACTTTTAATCTTCTCTCTTTTGTGAGTAAAATCCAAAGCAGGTATTACTCCGTAAGTCGTGCTCGGCTACAATTAAAAATAGACCTCCCTTTGCTATGCGGTGTTTAGCCTGTACGTAAAAATATGACGTAACACAGAAATGTAAGAATTCCATGGTTTACGTAAAGGCAGTCAGAGGCGATCAACCTCTAGTACTTAGTTTGATTTCTAAGAGATGTGTATCTCTGGTGATAGAAGTTCACTCTCGACGTGGTTCGGAAGTCACGTAAAGCCGTTGGTCCCGTTGCTGAATAACCACTGGTTACATGCAACGTAAAAACACCATACAAACAAACAAACAAAATCTAAGTGGTATCGAAGCGCTAATCAGCGCGGCTGCCGGGTCATATCGGACGTCGCATTTTAGTTAAACTCATTGGAATGAAGACAATAGACCTTGAGTTGGCCTAGTTCTGGAGGAAGCGTACGTGAGACCAAGGTAAAGCAAGAGACCTTCTCCTAAAAGAAGAAAAGTTCGGTCAGTTGGGAGGGCGGGAACCTGAAGAGAATAACAAGGCTTAACATCAGAGAGAAAGAAGCAATCAACTCTTGGGCAGCGGGACGCTCCTGACCCCAATCTGGGGTCGGGTTTATTTCATTGATTAGTTTATTGGCACCGCTAATTATGGCTGCCGGAAGTCGGAAATTGAACTTATTTCCTAATATTTATAGTAGAGTTGTGTCTGTATTTATTTACTTGCTAGTGCTGTTTGGCATGCTTAATAATTATGTTATTGGTTTTATTCATTTCTTCTTCTTTCAGACGTTTCTTCGTTGTTGTTTCTCGATAATTTTAATGGATAGGTTATGGATAATAATATAATTGGCGTTAAGACAATCCCTTGAAAATAATGTTTCGGATATTGTTCCCCTAGTATTGGGTTTCTCATAAAGTCGTAACTTTATTATTATAAAATCCTTTTTAATTTTATTTTCTATTTTTTATGCAGTCTGAAACGAAACGGGCCTATTTCAGATTTCAATCTTCGAAAGTATGCAAGCAGATAAAAAAAAAAAAAAGTTACTTTATCTCGGGACTTAATCTCAATGCGAATTAGTTGTTTAAAGTTCAAATATCGTCCGAAATCTATTTCGTTTTTCCAATGCATAGCACTAAGGAATTTTAGACCGATAATAAAAAGTCATACGTGGTTCCAGTTTTGGGAGATTTTTCGATTAATTCTGACGATGAACACACCTTCCTTTTATGATTCAGTAATGTATATCTCAATCCCACGTACTTCCCTTGAATGTAAAAGAGAGAGAGAGATGCGCCTCAGTGGCGTGGTCGGTTTTGTCTTGGACCACCTCGGTGGCCGCGAGTTCGATTCTCGGGCATTCCATTGAAGAGTCAGAGATGAGTATTTCTAGATTGAGAAGTTCACTCTCGACGTGGTTTGGGAGTCACGTATAGCCGTTGGTCACGTTGCTGAATAACCACTGGTTCCATGCAACGTAAAACCACCATACAAACAAACAAACAAACAAACAAAAGAGAGAGACAAGACAACTGTCCATCCCGTGTGGAGAAGAAAAATAAAATTGGAATCTTGGAGCGCGAACATTACGGATTCTATTCAGTCGTCTCCAGGTACGAATAAGTTTCGCCCGGATAAATTTTGCATGTGCGCTCAGACTTATTTTTGGCCCACTCGAGTTCCCCAGCTTGTAGATGCTGCAATAATTTTTCAAGCTGGATCTAATATACCTATTCTAAAAAAAACATTGGTTTAAAAAAGTTCCAGCGTCATATTATCTTATTGTTAGGTCGCTGAGTACGAATCTGAATGTAAGTTTTTTCTTCAATAAGATGGTATGAATGTCTAAGGGGATTACTCACTATATATATATATATTAATATATATATATATATTATATATATATTTATATATATTATTAATTTTATATTTATATATATATATATATATATATAAATATATATATGTATTTATAAATAAATAAATAAATAATTATAATATATAGTTAAATATATATATATCGTATTAATTATTGATATATATATATATACATATATATATAGAGTATTATATATATTTTAATTTATTTATATAATATATATATTTATATATATATATATATATATATATATATTTATATATATAGTATAATATTATATATTTATATATATATATATATATTATACATATAATAATAGGAGTATTCTGTTCCTTTTTTTCATTTCGGAGATACCTTAATATCAATTTTATATTGTCTGAATCCGTCTTGCAGGGGACTCTTTGCCCACAGTTCTCCATGTAGTATTATGTCCATTTCAGACGTCTCACCTGGCTGCTAACTTTGGTTGTTGAATTTCTTAGCGGACATTTAACTAGAATTAGGGCGGAAGGGCATTTTTGAAATGGAGCTAAACGCACGAGGTCTACGTTTCTTAATTTGACGAGTAATTTTTTTTATACTAAACGGTTCTCTGGAGCTTGATCGGACGCATTTCTATCCGAGAGATGGCCGTGAAAGGGGACCTTGTCAGATATTCATTTTTACTCTGACCATGCTTAAACATTTTCCAGTGTGAATCTCAGAATTTGCACCCCTGAAATTTTAGAAGATGAGTTTCAAATTATTGATGAAATAGGAGATTCATAATGCTACCCTCCATATTTGTTTGGAACTTTGTAAAAATAAAGCCAAAAAGACATATCACAATCCAACCAGTATTAACAAAGAATTTAAGAATATTCTCTCTGCACCATTTCATCCCAATTTCATTCCTGCTGTGCCCATTTTAAAAACTTGATATTAACTTAGTATTTAAATATGATAATATTTTGAGAAATACACTAATTGAAAATAGCCCGCCCAATTTAAATAATATCGTATAAAGTATTCTTTGCAAAGATTGTAATAATATTTATATAGGTCAAGCTTCAACAGTTATTCAAATGCGATGCTCACAGCACAAATATGCAATTACAAGAGGCTTAACGAATAATGGTATTGTGGATCATTGGCTTAAGACAGGCCATGCCATTAACTGGAATAAGGCATCGATAATCCATACGATCAATGACCCAAGGAAAAGAAATCTGTCGGAATCCATTTTTACTGAAGCCACGTCGACGAGGAATATAAATCTCCATCCTGGATTAGCTCTTGATCCTCTTTCAAAGTCTTTTATGCTCAAAGAATATTCTGCCAAGATTAACGAGTTGTAACCTCGCCCTCTTCTTGTATAAATAAGTCTCTCAATTTCTCTTTGATTCAGTGTAAACTCGAGAACGTAGAAATAAAGTACGAAAGTACTTGTTCCAAGTACCCAATGTCACTCACCTTTCCTGTGTGGATTTAAGGATATTCTCAAGTACTACATTGGATGTAATATATATATATATATATATATATATATATAATATATATATAACTTTGATATATATATATACATATATATGTATATATATATATATATATATATATTATATATATATATATATATAGTATACACTTTATCATTTACGCAATTGTTCTGTGGATTAATACAATTACTAGTAGTACCTCATTGAAACGATGGTATCTAGCGAAGCAATTTATTAGAAAAAAAAAATTACAAGCTTTAGAATGAGGACTGTTATCCAGGAAAGCTTGTAACTTTTTTTTTTTTAATAAATATCTCCGCTAGATACCATCCAGTTTTAATGAGGTCCTGTTAGTAAATATATATATATGTATATATAGTATATACATATATAGACAAAGACAGAATCCACGAAAGAAGGAGAAACGATGGAGTTCTGCCAGGCCTTTCGACTTCTTGTCTTTTACTTAGCAGATTGAAGAAATGTAAAAATAAGTTGACAAAGACAGCTCTTATAAATGACAGATAGGGATTACAAAGGAAAACATATGTACCTGGAATCCAAAACAATTGAAGGATTAGTAATCTACCTTCTTTGTAATCCCCATCTATCATTTATACGAGCTTTCTTTGTAATCTTATTTTTATATATTTCTTCAATCTGCTAAGTAAAGTACAAGAAGTCGAAAGGCCTGGCAGAACTCCATCGTTCCACTTTCCTTCGTGGATTATATTTTCATTTATATATTCATCACGTTCTATATATTCGGGAATCAGATATATATATACAAATATGATTATAATCACTTTAGCAAGTGATTCATTTATCACATATACCCACAGGTGAAAAATAAGAGACCGGGTGTAGGTCCTGACCGGTTTCGACTTTATTTCCAAGCCATTGACGAAGGACTGTGGCTTGAAAGATTAAGCTTGGAAAGTTGCCCACTCATAGGATGGGGAATAAAAGGTCCTGTTAAGATTTCCTGAGCTGAGATGTAATTCTTTCTTTACAAACTTCGTATTCCCAAACCATAATAGTTACAGCAACATTCGAAGATGTTTCGGGCGTGTATCAAAATAGGACAGAAAAGAAAGTTAATCTGAGGCGAGGAAACGTTATTCGGTTAAAATAGGGAGTGTTGTCACAACCGAAAGTAGCTCAAAGACTTACCAAGCTCAAGGAAAAGTCTAATAAAATTTGCGTTCAAAGCGATATCCCTTTCGTCTGATGTCTTGTCAGATTATAATTGTCACTGACATATTGATTGACTGGGTGATGTTTGTCCCTATTCCTGGGTAACGACCTACCTCTGGTTAAAGTAAGATGTACTTAACTTTTGTCTCTCCAAAGATAAAGTTATAATTGAATCCCTCGCAACTTCTTTAGCTTTGCAACTTGCAGCTGCTGAATGTCGAAGGAATGTTATGGTGCCACATTGCAAAAGAAGCACTGAAGACGGGTCACGGAATAACGCGAGATTATTTAACAAACAGGTTTTGTTTCATCTAAGGACACATCTCTGTGAGGAATATCCAGTAGGCGTTATTTATTCCTTCCGAAAGGAGGAAGGCAAGGAAAAAAGAAGAATAACAAGAGGTGATGTAAGGTTTTAGACTGAGGAGCTGGCCTTATGTCAGCACGGTCTCTCACTCCTGTAGCAATCCTTAACCAGAAGGGATGCAAACGGTATCAAGAAAGATGTATTATGTTCATATATAAAATTGCAGGTGGCCCAAGCATTTGCTGGGTTTAACTCGGACCGTTTCTTTAGTTCTTGACGTCGTAATGATTTAATCATTATATGTTTTGTACGCATTGTTCCTCATTAAGGCTAAATCATGAACAACAACAACAAACAAAGTAGTTTGTAGACTTACTACCTGAGTAAGAAATTGTGAAACCGAAGACGAATATATGGTCAAAAATGAAGCTTCCGGACCTGGGATACCGAAATGAAATATCTGAGGATTTAAGAAGCAGCCGATTCATTTCCTAGAATCCATCGTTTCAACACAGACAGACGGAAATAAGACTGAGACAAGCAGACGATGCAAACCTTATGACTTGAAGGAACACTGTGGGGGCATGTGTCACTGACTAAGATTACCCAACAGGCTTCAACGGGCACCACATTAATATGGAGGTGCCAGAAGGCTGAGTGCCAACATATCGCTGTTGAGTGGCACCCAAATTCGGCAGGGTTAAGCATTCATGTATTCTAAATACCCTTTTGCTCTCATAACGTTGCCTGTTCGGTACAAGATGAAGTCACTGATTGCGGCAATATCTTTTTCATGATAAAACGGAATTATGAGAGAGAGAGAGAGAGAGAGAGAGAGAGAGAGAGAGAGAGAGAGAGAGAGAGAGAGAGAGAGAGTTCTTAAAAGAAAAGTTGGATGAAGTTGAAACAGCAAGGTGAATTTAAAAAAAAAATCAATTTAAAACAAATTAAAATTCCATGATGACGCAATTCCTAAAAGTTAAACACTTTTTGCATTATTATGTCATTTCGTACATTTGCTAACGAGCTATTACTGTATATATGATTTAACTGTCATTGTTTTTCATCTTCCCGTTTCTCTCTCTCTCTCTCTCTCTTTCTCTCTCTGCATAAGAAACCAGTTCGGTTTCCATAACTTCGTGTTCACTCTGTCAGGAAAAGATTGTTGGTGAAAAAACACGAAGGAAGAATTCCCAATACACTCTGGTATAACTTGTGGCTCTCATTGCTTTTAACAAAGCTTGTTCACTAAGAGGAGAGACCTTTTAGATGGAGACTATGTAATTTTCATTTAAAAATATATTAAACAAAGCCACACGTTACTCACCGATTTTAATCCAGGATGATCCAAAGATCAGATCGCCGATCCATATGTTAATAATAGCACCATCGAATCATATCAGAAGAGGATTGTGAAAACGCAGGAATTAGAAGGACAAAATTTGCATGATTTATAGGATTGATGTTTCTTAGCACCTCTAATTTTTGAAGAAGACACCACACCCTGCTTGCCACACCCGTCCTATCTATAGAGATCTGCACCCGACACTCGAAATCGAAAAGTATGTAGGGTGTGCCAAGGGTACACAAGTCAGTGGACCGTCTTTGTCCCTCATTCATTAGTCAAGTGATTCTCAGTTTCACTGAGGATCACATAAAGAGAGAGAGGAGAGGAGGGAGAGAGAGATGAGAGAGGCGAGAGAGAGAGAGAGAGAGAGAGAGAGAGAGGAGAGAGGATGAACATACTCCTTGTTGAAGACACAGTCTAGAAAAGTATTTGTCTTGGATGTCCCCAAAAAAAAAAAAAAAAAAAAAAAAAAATTGGAATCTAAGAATATATTTCTTAGGAAGTTTTCGTTAAATAATCATCAGTCTTTAATTGACATCATCTGTCCAATTCAGTTTTATATATAAAAGACTTAGTTGTTTGGAACGCAAGAGCCTCCGCTAGTTTACTTGAGTTCAGAAATTTACACCAGTTATTGCAAACCTAGAAACCCAAGAGCAGGAATAGTTATCAAAAGGTGAGAGGAAGAGAGTTGAAAAACAAGGCATTACAAGCATCAAAATCAGTGTCATCAGCACTGCACGCAAACTTGATACGTCAGGCCTCTCCCTCTA
>NC_087201.1:22488000-22515500 GCF_015104395.2 Macrobrachium nipponense | reverse complement strand
GATGGTATGGAGGACTCGTCACCTGCCTTCTATAGAACTGAAACTCTCTTACTATGACAGCTCTGCCAGCCTTTTTTAGTCTCACCCTGTGAATATAAGGAATATAAATCACACACAGATCATCTCTCTGTTCACGCGATGGAGAATCTGTTCCTTTAATTTCTTTAGAAATTCACCTTGGTAAGGATTACATCAGATGTTGGGTTTCACAGCAAGAATAGAGGCCACTTCATTCGTCAAAGGAGAGGTTAAAAAGTTCAGGCAGCGTGAGAAAGAATCCGCAGTCAAACTGGAGTTCACTTCATTTCTCAGAGGAGATGTAAAAAGGGCGAAAAAGTGAAAGAAAGGAAAGCAGGAAACTTCGAAGAAAAATAACATTGGGGAAGGCGGAAATGCTTTGTTTGTTTGTTTGCTCTTACAGGAGTAACCCTCGGGAGGGGAACAGTGCCCTCATTCTTGTTCTCTATTGATCTTCTCAGCAATAGTTTTTGTCTTTTGTTTCTGAGGGTTTTTATAAATAACCGTATAAAACTTCTAGAAAAAATATATTTGACAGCATTTTTGCTTTTTGTTTTAATCCTCTTGACCTAAGGAACGAAAACTTGTACGCCGGAAAAGTATTTCTGAATCAACAATTCTTACTTTTAAGCTTTTCTAGACAGCTGTAACTCCCTCAACAACAACAGATAAAAACAA
Source organism: Macrobrachium nipponense (assembly GCF_015104395.2). Classification (NCBI taxonomy): domain Eukaryota; kingdom Metazoa; phylum Arthropoda; class Malacostraca; order Decapoda; family Palaemonidae; genus Macrobrachium; species Macrobrachium nipponense. The sequence continues at coordinate 22,514,804 of NC_087201.1, read as the reverse complement.
AAGAAACTCTATGGAACCGTGCGATAAAATGTAAAGCAAACATCACCTGCCAGCTGAACCGAACAAGAAAGATTTTTCCCTTAAAAAATTCATAGGTAAGTGATTCTTCTTCAATACAAAATATCTAAAAATAAATCCTGTAAGTGCCAAACATCTCTTTCGCAGCTGCAATGTAGCTTCATCCTGTCCTCTGAGGGACGCACACGTCATCTACAAGTCCCTTTTCTCACTCCCCCTGGTGGAGCTAATCCTGACACCAGTTGACAACCTGGGATGTAAACTCAAAGAAATTGTTTACATCAAGATGCGTCTGAGTATGATGTCGGGGATATAAGCCTAAAGAATATTATTTTAATTTCGAGATTATTACGATGGAAGAATTTACTCGTGAATGAAGTTGAAATCGACACAGAGAAGTATGAATGATTTTACTAATCCTGGCACTGACTCACAATCTGTTAAGGTCAATAGAATCGGTTGGAAATGTCCCTGGAAAGAGTCTTAAAGAAATTGCTTAACTGGAATTGAGAGAAACGGGAAACTGTCTTAAAACTTGAAAGAGATGACAAATTGTCGAAGTCCCTAATTTCGTTAGGAAGTGTCCCAGGATGTATAAGGGGAAACGAACATTCACTTCATAACATTATTCGAAGGTACATTATTTTCCAGTGGTTGGAGTTAAAAATAACAAGGCGTGATCCGGCCTCCAGTTTACGCGGGACGCGTGAAAGATTTTCCACTGACGCATAAGTTGCAAACACTGTATTCCTACCTTAACGTAAAGTGGTCTTCTTAATTAATACTCAAAATTAGTACTACTCGTACAAACAACAAAGATAAAATAAAAATGACATAAATTGAATGAGTTCATATATTCTTCAGTTATAAGTGGAAACACAAAATAATCGAACAGAAATGTAGCCTCTAAATTCAGTACATCAAATAAATCAAAACATGTTAAAATCTATGGACAGATATCCCGTTGTTTCACCAACGAAAATTAAAAAAAGATTCTTTAATATGCACATTATTCATTTTTTACATTTTCATTCTAATTAATAAATCATAAATACTATCCAAAGTTCCTGTATCTTTAACTCAACACGAAACTCCTTTTTCAGACCCTTTTAGACCTTTCCTACCCCCGCAAACAACAACAGCAAAGTAGTTTGTAGGCTTCCTCCCTGAGTACGCAAAAATAATTCTGTGCAAAAAGAAACAGGAACAAATCACGAACAAATTAATGCTTAAAAAGTTGATTTGTTTTATGATTTTTCAAGAGGAATGAACTTTCCTTCATTCGAAGAACAACCAAGAAACAGCAAATAACAGACGAGAGAATTCCTACTCTTCGGCATCTTCGGCTCTGGCCCAGACGAGGGCGTCGGGTTCCTGATCCACTGGTATTTACTTTTCTATTGAAATTATTATTTTTGAGATTGAAATTTATTACTTAAAATGTGAATGAAATTCAATGTTGAGACTGACTAAACGAATTGATACTGAAAACAAATCGTCCTCTGGAAAGCTCGGAATGAACTGTCTGGGATCATGAGAAGGATTTACATGGGAAGGCAAAAAAAAAAACAAAAAAAAAAAAAAAAAAAAAAAAAAAAATCCATCAATATGTTCCGTATTAGCAGACTGACTGACAAACATGAGAAACTGAGAGGACAAGGAATGGTCGTATAAGTGACAGATAGGGATCATAAGGAGGTAAGCACTTAGAATCCAACACACCTGGAGAATTAGTAACCTTCCCAAACGAACATGAACATGGTTACAATTTAAGAGGTTCACAAAAAGATTAAGTCCAATTAAAGGATTATACAGGGCGGCAACTGACCACATTCAAACCTTCGGTAAACAAAAACTTATTCACAAAACTTATTAAACATACATATACAAAGAAAATATCTATAAGGCAACTAATTTGTGTTTGTATCTTTGAGGTCATTCTTAAATATGTTACAATTACAAGGGTCTAAATGCAACAGGCCACGACCAATATTAAAATTACAATAGGAAATAAGTTGCATAATGGCAGATTATAAAAGATTTCGTAATAAGACATCTTTTGATCTTGCAATTACTGAACTACCGATCCAATTTATCCGGTGGTCGTTTTCACTTAAATGAGTGAATATTGCATTAGATGTTTACCCAGTTTTGACAGAATATTTATGCTGTTTGATTCTTACTTCTAAGCTCTTGCTAGATTGCCCAACATTAAAGGAGGGGCAGGCCATACATGGAATTTTATATATTATGTTGTTGCTTTCCATGCGGCCATTTTTTTATTAACATTCCTTTTAGTGCGTCATTATAGGAAAAAATGAGGTTGACCTTAAAAGATTTTAACAATGATTTTATGGTTAAAAAACCCTTAGAATAAGACAAGCTGAGAATGTTCTTATATTTCTTTTTCTGTGCTACTTACACTATAAAACTTTTTGTGGGCTTTATTATAACAAATATGTAATATATGTGAAGGATAACATAAATCTTTTCTATTTTTCTTATGAACTCAATTTCATGATCCAGTTATTGAGGACTGACAATGCGCAATGCTCATAAAAACATTGAAGAAAAAATTGATATTTTGATATTAAGATGGTGGCCTGAATAGAAATGGACATAAGTTAAGTTGTTGGGTGGTTTCCTATAAATAATGAATTTACATTGAAATGGTTCTCTATGTATCAAAACATCTAAGAAAGGGAGGCAATTGTCTTTGTCCAATTCTAGAGTAAACTTAATTGATGGTAACTGGTTATTTGATTTAAAGAGTAAATCATTTACATCAATGCAAGCAGGCAAAACAGCTAAAATATCATCAACATATCTATACCACTTTAAAGGAATATAAATGATATTAGGTAAATAGCATTTTTCAAAGAATTCCATGTATGAGTTTGAGAGGAGTGGTGATAAAAGGTTGCCCAGTACCATGCCAAATATTTGTTGATAAAATTCACCATTGAATATAAACTTTCAATCTTTAAAAAATGCTATTTACCTAATATAATTTATATTCCTTTAGAGTGGTATAGATATGTTGATAATATTTCAACTGTTGGAATTAATCTTTTTGTAAACCTCTTAAATTGTACCCATGTTTATGTTCGTTTGAGAAGGTTACTAATTCTCCAGGTGTGTTGGATTCTAGGTACTTATTTCCTTATGATCCCTTTCTGTCACTTATGCGACCCTTCCTTCCTTGTCCTCTCACTTTCTCATGTTTGTCATTCGGTCTGCTAAGTAAAGGACGTTGAGTCGCAAGATCTTGCAGCTACTCCAGTGTTTCACTTACCTTCGTGGCTTATACCTTTATTTATGCATTTATCACGTTCCAAACTTTTGCGATTCAGTTATACATATTCCGTATTTGTAACACATTCTGAAAAAAAAAAACTCTAACTATGATTTACAGTAAACTGACTTCATGACGCATTAACAAAAATCCCAGATGAAGACATAACCTTAGGACAAGTTGTCTTTTGAGTCAAGCCTAAACGTCGCAGCCAGTTGAAGATGAACTGGTTTTGTTTGTAGACAAATTCTCGTGTTTGTCTATCCTGAATAATTCGTGAGTGTCTGTCAGCTGTGCTTGTTGAGATGTTGGACGATACTAATTAATCCCGCTTTGCTTGAGGGACGGTTACCAAAGAGGACCAAATCCAGCCCCGTCTCTGCAACGAATGTGTTCATGACCTCACCTTTCTGCCCGACGACAAACCGCCTCTTACGAAGAAGGTGAAACGATTCGGCAGTAGCACAGGAAGGAAGGCTTAGATTTCCTCTTTAAGGAGAAGAATGTTTCATTATGAAGTACCTGCTCGACGCTCGCAATCTGTCTGCCGGATTGCGAAGTTCAAATGTTTCTTATTCATCAGCCCCTTTCTGTGTCGCAACCTTCCTTAAATAAGGAACAAATGCGCCGAGATTACTTCGGCGCGATCGAATTTTCGGTGCAACGTAAAATGCTGTATAAAACCATCAACAATGACCGACAGCTCTCCAGTTGCTCACCAGATGCGGTAGAGTTGGTGTGCGTCCCATGGCTCAGGAAAGCGCTGCCATATGCCCGATCCATGGCTAATTATACGCTTAAATAAAATAAAAACTATCGAGGTTAGAGGATTGCTATTTTGGATGTTTGATGATTGGAGGGTGGATGATCAAAACACCAATTTGCAGCCCTCTAGCCTCACTAGTTTTTTAGATCTGAGGGCGGACGGACAAACAGACAAAAAGGCGGCACAATAGCTTTCTGCTACAGAAAACTAAAAAAGGAAAGTAAATCATCTCTCTCAGGAGAATCATTATATTGTAAGGAAACTTGTGTAGGTAAATGACCGAGAGTTCCACTTCTGGAATGTCGGCGGACACGTGAGAGGGTTTTCTGAAATTGGAGGTGAAAATTGGAGCGAGAGAAAGTTAAAGAATTTAGCCAGGTTGGTGGGAAGAGAGCCAAGGGTATAGTCGGATGATGAGCAATAAGGAGAAAACTTGAAAAGGGCACAGACATTAGCGATTATGCTTCTCAAGGGGATCGCTCTCAGTCCCTATTCAGATGAAAAAGGTGGAAGTATTAAATATCGCGTTTTAGGATCGCGATATCGCAATGGCCTCTTGCTTGAAACACGGAAGATTTCATTTGATAAATTCTTTTGGATTCAACATTACTCTACAAGAGAAGTGAAGCAGAGAGAGAGAGAGAGAGAGAGAGAGAGAGAGAGAGAGAGAGAGAGAATCCACTCATCAGACGGCCAATTACGGTGTATGTAAATCAATTTGGTAAAATACTGGAAGCCAGAGAAGTGTCTTCAGGAAGTTTTGTCCGCAACCAGAACGACGATTCGTCGTAGCTAATGATCTGATTTATCGCAAAACATCCTTCCACACATATTTCTGATTTGACAGGCAAATATATAAACGAATAAACAGATAAACTGATTTATCAACAATACAGGTGAAACTATATCGTATTCCTTGGACATGAAAACTTGTATTCAGGGAAACTCGACTTTTGTGTCCTCAGTGTTGATTTCTCGACTTTTGGCACTGAAGAATTAAACGCACAAAGAGACAATTATATTTATGCTGACTGACTCCCTCCTTCTCTCAGCTTTTCGAAACTTTCTCTATCCGAAAACCTAATATCCTTAGAGGGAACAGAAAATGAAAATTCTCCCACGAGATTTGAATTCCGACACTCTTCAGTGTAGAAGGAGGTACAGGTACTTCTTCTTCCTATAACAACATTTCTTTCAAAGAATTTCCCACTTACTTAAACCTGACCAATCCATTACTGAGCGGAGTAAACGAAAACTAGTTTGTTTTCCGGGTTGTTTAGGTTGAGACGTGATATATATAAAAAAGAATTGTTTCCGTCTGCGTTCAACCAGCGGGCGAGGTAAAAACGGTCTGGGAATTAACCTTAAATTATCCTGATTATTATTATTATTATTACGGAAAAACTCTCTATCACGAGAGTATATATAATGTTCTAAAGGGTCCACAATAATACAAAGTGTAAAAAGTCCGTGTATAATTTTGAAGACTTTACAGAAAGCTTTCGAACCCTTCCCTGGGTTCATCTTCAGTCCAAAAATTTTTGGTCTGAAGATGAACCCAGGGAAGGGTTCGAAAGCTTTCTGTAAAGTCTTCAAATTATACACGGACTTTTTACACTTTGTATTATTGTGGACCCTTTAGAACATTATTATTATTATTCAGGAGATGAACCATATTCACCTGGAGTAAGTTCCACAGGGGCCACTGACTCGAAATTCATGCTTCCAAAGAATATGGTGTTCATTGGAAAGAAGTAACAGAGCTTTCAAGAATGATTTTTTCGATAGGGGCGGATGTTATCCCTAGTTAGTAATATCGGAGGGAGGTCTATTGGGAGGTGATTTATTTACTCTTTCACATTTAAAGATTCTCAGCGGCAAAGTGAAAAATTCATTGTAGCTGCCGTACACAAAGCTCAGAGCAGGCGAAGAAAAGCTGGCGATCAAAATCCTCGTGAAATGGACCCTTGAGAGAGGAAAAGAGGGGAGACAGAAATGTTAGAGATGATTGGAGGGTGTGAAAGATTGCCCTCAGAGCAGAGGTCTTGGATATCCAGAGGGGACGAGATTACAGGAAGCTCTGACTGCCGTAGTGCCTCTGGTGCGTTAGAAGTGAGTTCGGTACCAGTATTAATGCGCGTCAGAAAACATTACGAATGCGTGTGATTTTTATACCTTGGCACATTTCTGTGCAGATAAACGCAAGTGAAAGGTATGATGATTATCTCTGGACTTTTCTTCATACAGTGTACCCCTTCTGCTTCTTAACGTCCCCAGACCAACGATGGTGAAGGAGAAGTTTGATATTTCGTAGAATAAGTCCATGTATTATTCCCAAGCTAAAGTCAGCACTACTTGTAAAATAAAGACAGGTAAAAACTTTAAAATGTTTAAAGAATCTCTGTAGATCAAGGCAGTAGTTTGTAAGTTTTTTCAGTTCTTCAGTCCATCGCCAGGAAGAGACCAGAGATTAATCCCACATGGTAGACGTACTGTGCTGGGTCCGATTTCTGAACAATTCGTCGCTTTTCTATTGACCTATGCAGTGAATTGGGTCACTGATGGTTAGTCGAGTCTTTTGGGTCGCAGCTTTGCTGCCTTGGTGGCGAAGGGACTGGAACTAGCAGCCGAAACACCAAAAAAGACACCGGACTTAATGGAAGTTTAAAACCTCTTGTTGACATCCCTTCTGAGGAGGTACATGTGTATTATTCTATATGCATACACTTAAACACACACACACACACACATATATATAATTATATAGTAATTATATATATCATATATATATTATATATATATATATATATATATATATATATATATATATACATATATATATATATATCAATGTAGAAAGGTGAGTGAAACTGCGGACTTGCAAGAAAGTACTTTGGCAGTTTATTGTATATTTTCAAGTTCACACTGAATATGATAGAACTTAACAGACTTTTATATACAAACAGAAAAGGAGAGGGCGGGGTTACAGTTTGTTAATCTGGGCAGCGTGTTCTTTAAGCAAAAGAAGCAAGGAGAGAGGATGAAGGTATAATCCAGATGGAGATAGAAATTCCTTGTTGACGTGGCTTCAATAAAAATGGCTCCAATGTCTTTTTCTATATATTTGTTGAGGGAGATCACACATTCATTGAAAAGAGGTTTTTTTCGCAGCTGAGTACTATTTGCTTTAACCAAATATATATATATATATATATATATATATATATATATATATATATATTATATATATATATATATATATATATATGAAAATCAAGTGCTTAGTGGTTAGTAAGCAACCATGGTCTGCAGCCTGGTTAGGGAAGTACTTAAGGCTTTTGACCTCATACTAAAAACGACTTGCAGAGTTATTCTGTCTTAAGTAAAAGTCATTCGGTAAAAAAAAAGCGCATTTTACTTACTAACTGCTGATTCTAGTTCAAACACCAACTTCCTTTGTGAACATTGTATCTGAAAATCTAGAGCTCAGAAACATTTTTACCTTCGAACATAAGAATTTACCTGTGCGAAGAATTCATCGTAATCAAGACTTCAGAAATCACCTGTAGTGAATTTCCACTGCCATCGTTTCTAACTCGCCCTGTCACTAACACTCTCTCTAACACTACTCAGAGGCCGAAGTTCGTCTAGGACTGGCCTTTGGGAGGTATGGGGAAGTTAACAGTGATGGATCTAGGAGTCCACTCGTAGGATAACTTATTCCAGAGAGGCAGAAGGAGCCAGGTGCCGAGGGTCTTGTAAGTCACGTGAGCCATGACGAGGAAGAGTCCCGCTAGACGCAGGTTGCGATGGAAGGACGATGGGTAGATGAAAGAGCGCGTAAACGCCTCCTGCTGAATCCCCGGGGTTTCGATGGCGTCCGATTCCATCATTGGCCGGGGGGAGAGACTCCTCGTGCGACTGCGGCGATTCCCGGAGGGGGGAGCCAGGAATGGAGTGCTCGATCTGCTGGAAGCTCGAGATCCCGGCAGCGACTCGGTGGCTTTTCTGGGAACGCCCAAGAATGGGCTGGAACGGACTGGCAAAGGGATTCCGTGTCTAGACGGTGGCAATGAACTTCCTCTTTCGTAAGGGCGCGAGGAGGTTCCGTTTCTTTCCTTAAGGTATCTCGTCCTTCCGTCTAAGGAAGAATACTTCTGAGGCCTGTACGCGGAACCGGACTTACTGCTCAAGTCCTCGTGATACGAAGACCAAAGTCGCCCTGAGTTATCCATTGTTATCTACTGTTTTTGAACAGACTCAGAGGAGTTTTACCTGTGGTAAGAGAGCCAAAACTTGTATAAGTTGTTCTAAATTACGAGATCTACACTGCATTAAGAATTTCATGAAAAATTGATATGAATTCTCTGATAGATCAGTCAAGTATCCACAAACGTAAGAACACTCGGCATAATTATATCCTCATCATCATTATTAAACTTGCTTTCCCGTTTACACTTTAGGTTACCTTGAGTAACTTTACTAATGAGAAAAATAGGGATTCGTTCTTGTTCTGTTACTAAACCGATAGTTTTCGACCAAGTAGAGGCCCTTTTAACTCTCGTTCAGTCGCTCGTACACACCATTGTTCCCTTCGAACTTCTTTCACTGAATCCTTGAATTTCTGAGACATTTTATTCAGTTCATTATTGAGATTTTCGTTTCTCGTGACCACAGGAGAGGCACTGGTTCAGTCTGGCCTCTGCCAAGTACTGCACAGAGGAGCTTTGGCTGCGAGGACGATCCTGTCTTACTGACATCAGTTGGATCAGTTCCCACTTGCTCTGACGCCAGCTGATCATATGGTTCGTTCTCCACTTCCCCAGGCATTGGAGAGAGAATGGCATTCCTCCCTTCCCCCCCAACACGTCCTCTATCACTCATCCCCGAGAGGCACTCCTCCCCAACTGGTCTGTTTTGGCACAGCTCCATACCCACCGGTTGGGGCTTATTTGTTCATCATCTTTCGCGTCACCCACCTTCGTCAGAAAGCCTAAATTTCATTCTCATTTCAGAGGATGTGGGGGGGGGGGGGGGGTTGTTAGAGTGGGCCGGGTTATTGTTCCTATCCTTTAGATTTGTTGCTTTGGCGAACTCGCGATACTTGGTACATAGTTCAGAAACAATAGTCTAACATGAAAAATTCCCGTCAGGCAATTCCGCATTCAGCTTTTTTTTTTTTTTTTTTTTTTTCAGAGAACAGGCTACAATGAAGTGCCAATTAACCAACGTTAACGAAATTCTAACATATCCGGTGAGGGTTCGAGTCCTGTCATGTGGGTCAGAATGTCTTCATTTGGATCTAAACTTAGCAGTGACAAACGTATCCAAAAGTGTGAAGAAAATGAGAAGTTAAGGGTTCATTTTTGGCTATGAGAAATGCATTTACATCTGGTGGAAAAGGACTAGTAGATTCTACATACACCCACACACACACACATACTTATACAACATATATATATATATATATATATATATATATATATATATTATATATATATATATTATATATATATATTTATATATAAGAATAAGTCTTCCGACCCCAGCATAGTCAACAGGTGTGAACCGTCCTTCATGTGCGCCTCTGGTTTCGGCTTCGGAATAATTCTAGAGTTGAAATCCATCGCAGAACGAGTTTAAGATTCAAATAAGTTTTCAATAACGAAAGATCAATTGAAATTGACGATAAGCTATGTGTATAATCCCACTTCAAAATTTTCCTTGATCCGAGTAAATCCCGATCATTTTTGCGAGTGGTGCGTATGTTTTAAAAAAACCTCAAAATCTTTGAAAGAAATCCTCCAGATTCGAAGCCAAGCATCCACCAGCTGCTTTTAAAGGACACCTCGGAGACCTCGGTGTATGTGGACCGGGATCAGGTGTCATCGTAAATACCATTTTATAGTCGCGATCCTTTCTTTTTACGGATCTACTACGGCCCACTGTCAGAGAGAGAGAGAGAGAGAGAGAGAGGAGAGAGAGAGAGAGAGAGAGAGAGAGAGAGAGAGAGGTATTACTTATCTTAAGGTTTATAATCGCGCAATGAGATCGAACATATTACCCGGGATTGTTCATTTACTTCCACTTAATGGATTCGAAAGTCTGTCCCCTATTTTAGTTGCGTATTTTCTCTTATCCTATTGTTTATTTTTATTTTGAAAAGGCAGGTAATGCGTATATTCTTTCCCCTCATCCGTGTTTTTTCCCCTCCTTATCTGCGCGGTTTCGGGTTTCCTCTTTATTTCAGGCTACTTGTCCTTCCGTCCCAGAAACTACTGAGTTTGTGTGTGACTATTTACTCTGAAAGCCGCTTGAATCTGTGTGTGCAAATGCACTTGGAAGCAGATTGAGTGTGTGTGAAAATGTTCAATGAAAGGAGCTTCAGTTTGTATATGAAAATGTTAACTAAGCAGCTTGTGTGTTTGCGTGTGAAAATGAGATTTGTAAAGTAGCATGTAGGGTTACTGTCAGTCCGTATAACCTTACTGGAGAACGATGGTCTCAAAGGAAGAATATTCGCTATCATACTCGGGAAAGAAAACAAGGCGGTAACAACTGTGTTAGGTTTCTGGAGAGAACTTCAAGATGGAAGATTAAGCAGATGGACGTTGTGGCGAAAAGCTAAGCGGCTGGAGCCTGGAAGTCTATCTGACTTTAAGCGGAGGTGACAGAGGGATTTAGTCTCAGTTTAAAAAAGAATGCTACGCTTAGTGAAACAAAAACAAGGCTATATGAAGAGATGGCCTATTATAGGTATATAAAAGTATGAATAGAGATGAACTTGCAGAAGTATACAATAATAAGAAAAATTAATTAAAAAAATTAAGGGAGAAAAGGCTGGTAAATAATAAAGACAAATAAGTGAAAATGGGCAAGTGCTTCATGGAGAAATTATTGTCAAGTAAATAAATACAGAGAATATCAATGAGCAAATGGAGCTTCAAATAAGAAGAAAAGGGAGAAATGCTTTTTTAAGACTTACACTGTTGCATTGACGAGGTACAGGTTTGAAGAACTGAAGATAAAAGACAGAGGAGAAGCAGAGCTGAATAGCACAGAATTGGAAATGACTGCTGCATATTTGAGAACGCGTTCAGGAGTGACTGTTACAGTCCAGAGTGTGACTGATATGTCGAGAATTGGAGCAACGCCAGAGTTTAAAGGAGTATAATTGAAATAATGTGATGTGGTATTGGTGATGTAACTGAGTGGCTGGCCAGGGTGGATATGGCATATGCGGATAAGGGAAATATTCCAAAGGAAAGTGGCAGAAAGGGACCTTTGATCGAGAAGGCGTACATAGCAGAAAGATTACCAGACGAAGATCTGTGTGGGCTTGTAATAAAAAAATGAGATGGTTTGTGACTCAGTAAGTGGTTATGAAACACTTGTAAGAGAATGAAAATCCGCGTGTACCCTACGTGCACCTGCTGCCATCAATATCGTGAACTCAGCTGCCTAAATTCATTCGAAAAAAAAAAAAATAAAAAAAATAAATAAACCGTATATTGTAGGGACGCAACGAGATAAATCATAGGATGCCTTCAACGTAATCATGTTAGAATGACTATAGTAGATTCACATCATCCGTGCATCTGATGTCTAGGCCAGTCACAGGGCTGGAATTTATCAGTCTCTCGAGAGAGTTCACATAGGCAGGATGTATGTTCCACCTCTCCTGAAGGATACTTTGAGAGAGACTGAGAGTTTCCAGCCGTGTGATTGGCTTGTGAACAGCCAATCAGGAGCGTCGTAAGGGAATGGCCTAGACATCAAATGCACGGTTGATGTGAATCTACCATAAGTTCCAAAGGCTTATATTATTCCCTCCACGGATGCATTACAGGGCATTCGCCCCCCGAAACTCTTTGCATTCAGAAACACCCAAATGCAAATTGTCGCATATATATAGAAAATCTTCTTTAATTAAGAGCCAGATCGCTTAATGATACCGCTAGTCTAGCACGTGGCTGATAACTTATTCGAATTTACGCTGTCCTAATTAACGAAGTCAACAAGCTTGTAATTAAGGCGAAGTTAATTCCGCGGCTGTATGAATGTGACTGCCGGCGGTCATTCCAGCGATTCTTGCGTTGGAAGTTCTGATCAAACACTTCATTTTCCTCGTCAGGTTTTAGCGACATTTTTCATTCCTATATTCCTTCAGTGGCCAAAGAAATCTTCACTGTTTATGTTTCTGTCAAAGAAAACTATTGAGATGGCTTCGTCTGTTCGTTCGCCCTTTTTCTGTCCGCCCTCAGATCTTAAAAACTGCTGGGGGTAGAGGGCTGTAAATTGGTATGTTAATCATCCACCCTCCAATTATCAGACATAGCAAATTGCAGCCCTCTAGCCTCAGTCGTTTTAATTTCATTTAAGGTTAAAGTTATCCATAACCGACATCACCGAAAGATAGATCTAGGATTTTTAGTGGCCTTGTTTTCGAAATCTCTGCTTTACCCTATGTTACTTCTTCCCTGTGGTCTTTCTTGAAGATTGATTCTATCACGTCTTCCTGGCTCGATCCGGATCTTTATTTTTTATTTCTTTGCTTTTTCCTTCATGCTTCAACTACACACACAAGAAAAAACTAAATTGCCTTTACCGTGGATCTCTCCAAAAAAAAAAAAAAAAAAAAAAAAAAGCATTAGCCTTAAAAGCGCCTTTTTTTTTTCATACATTAAAACTTGAGGAAACTAGAGTGATATTTTGTTGCTTCTTGAAGCTCCAAAATTTCTTGGTGTAGTCCTACACTGACCTCAAGTCCAAAAGGGATCTGGCTCCAGAAGTCCAGTGAAGACTGAAGAAAAGCAATCTGGCATGAAAACTTATTTTTGTGCTTTAGTTCGTTTATCGTATAGATTACTGATGATTTTGTTGTTCTTTTCGAGTCATGGCTTTGTAATGTATTCTAAAGGTTACTAATCAAGCGGTTTTGAACAGAATGGATACAGTTGAATTGAGATAACTCGAGCTTCACTTACAGTGGCGTCGTATTTTTCTTGAAATATAGTGATGAAGACGGCAAAGTTTATCCTAAATCTGAAGAATTGCACTGAATTCAGTCAAAATACAAATCACGAACAAATTCTAGTTATGATTATTCACTCGGCCTTCTGACTCTCTATCAACGGATGAGTGAAAAGTCCTGAGTTACTTTAATTTCGTTCACTCATGGTTCCTTTGCAGCAATACAAGTCTTCAAGTTAAAGAACAATTAAAAAATGTCAATCGAGTTTTCTGTACAATGAAATTGCCGTATAAACCATCAACTATGACCGGCAGCTCTCCAGTTGCTCACCAGATGCGGTAGAGTGAGGGTGAGTCCCATGGCTCCGGAAAGCGCTGCCAGAAGCACAATCCATGGCTAACTTTGACCTTAAATAAAATCAAAACTACTGAGGCTAGAGGGTTGCAGTTTGGTATGTTTGATGTTTGGAGGGTCGATGATCAAAATACTAATATGCAGCCCTCTAGTCTTCATAGTTTTTGAGATCTGAGGGCGGACGGACAGAGAAAGCCGACGCAATAGTTTTCTTTTACAGACAACTAAAAATAACTGTTTAATAAGCGATTATGTTCCCACATGATCCAAGTCCATACGAAGAAACCCACCATTACTACTAATCATGCTTATTTAACCTAGAATTTTTTTTCTTAATAATGGGAGGTTTTTGTTTGTATGGTGTTTTTACGTTGCATGGAACCAGTGGTTATTCAGCAACGGGACCAACAGCTTGACGTGACTTCCGAACCACGTCGAGAGTGAATTTCTATCACCAGAAATACGCATCTCTCACTCCTCAATGGAATGGCCGAGAATCAAACCCGCGACCACCGAGGTGGGACCCCAGCACCATACTAACCACGCCACTGAGGCGCTTAATGATGGGAGGTTTTGATGGAGTTCAAAAATCATACAAATGACTTTGTTTCAATAGTCATAGCGAATTCTTCTTATAGATTTCGTAAAGTAGCCTTCATCGCGAAGTCATTTTGCCATTAAAATTTTGTGTAAAAGATGATCATTGTGGCATACTGTTATTAAAAGACTAGTGGGTATATTTACTAATGCAATCCTACGTGAAATACTAAACTCTGCCAAGCCGGCTAGGTACGAAAGTACATCAAAGACTTACACTCACACAAACAAACAAACACACAGCGCCGTGCCCAGAGTACTACACGCATACTTGGTTTATTTTTAATTCGAAGACACAAGTTTGCACGACGTTTCTTTCTGCCTGCCGGTGGCCATTTGTCGACCCGTCCGGCCTTTTTCTGTCCGCCCCCAGATCTTAAAATCAACTGAGGCTAGAGGGCTGCAAATTGGTATGTTGATCCTCCACCCTCCAATCATCAAAGATACCAAATTGCAGCCCTCTAGCCTCAGTAGTTTTTATTTTATCGAAGGGTAACGTTAGACTTGATTGGGCGTCTGGCAACGCTGAAGGTACCAACAACACAGGTAACCACCGGGGTGTGGCTGACGCTGTACAGAAAACTTGTAAGGTTAACTCGGGGAGTCAACCTTACAAACTACTTTGTTGTTGCTCTTGTTGGGGGTGGGAAAGGTCTATGACAGAGCCTAAAATGTTCTGAAAAAGGTGTTTTGCGTTGAGTTAAAGATACAGGAATTTCAGGATAGAATATTTATGATTGATTTGTTAGAAAGAAAATGTAGAAAATAAATAATGTGAATGTTAAACGGAATAGAAAAATTATTCCTAATAAAATATAGCGTATTTATTTCCATTTTCGTTGGTGAAACAAGGCTCTCTTTGCCCGTAGATTTTAGCACGTTATAATCTGTAGATTATAACAAGTTATAATCTATGTTAAAAATGATTAATATAACGTTTACAACTTGTGCGTGAGGGGGAAATCTTCCCCTTGTTTAATGATCTTTGTTTAGAGACGTAAAAACTGACTGAGGTAGATCGATTCACTGAGTTGCCTCCCCGTCGGCCTTTTCATGAAAATGTTGTGGTTAGAATTTTACTAATTGCTTTATTCAGCTACTCATCCCCAGTTTTCAGTTACGACGTTCTTATCTTGAATGAGTTAAATGAGTTATCGACAGACAGCGCTAGTGGATCTAGGGGTGGGGTCCACCTGGACACGGGAGTTGGGGGCCACTAGGGTATGAGGATAGGGGCACCTGGGAACGGGGGTTAGGGGGCACCTGGGCACGGGAGTTGGGGGACACCTGGGCACGGTGGTTAGGGGCCACCTGGGTACGGGGTTGGGGGCACCTGGGCACCTGGGGTTACGGGGTACCTGGGCACAGGGTTGGGGCACCAGGGCACGGGAGTTGGGGCGAGGCCACCGGGCCTCGGTGGAGTGCACCTGGGCAAGGGGATTGGTGGGCACCTGGGCACTGAGATTGGGAGGAACCTGGGCACGGGGCTTAGGGGGGCACCGATGAAAAAAATGACACCAAAAAAAAATACTGAAGATATAGATAATAAAATAACAAACGAGAAATATAAAAATGAAAAAATCTATGACATAAATAGTAACTAATTTTGAGAAAAATTATATTATTAATAATAACAGTAATAATATTCTTAATGATAATAATAATAGATTCGGTATTTCCTGCATTTCATAATTTCTGTTTAAATACTGAATGACTGAAAGACACACGGAAAAAAAAAATATATTACACTGTGATACGACAGAAATACTTTCATGTAAAACCAGCATTTTCCATTATTCTTTTTATGAAAGTAACATATTATCCTCTGTCTCTTTTATTGCCAAACCAGTACGATACTCTACTACTTGCAAATAAAATATATAACAGTTAAGGATTTTTGTTTGTTGTTGTTGCGGCAAGAACTAATAATATTTAGTATATACATATATACGCACACGCGCGCACACACACACACACACACACACACACACACATATATATATATATATATATATATATATATATATATATATATAATATATATATATATATATATATATAGGTACATATTTTCCTTTATAATCCTTATCTGTCATTTATACGAACTTTTCTTTTTTGTAAACTTACTTTCATATTAATACTAGCCTGTTTAATAAAAGGCTTTGCAGCAGTACTCCATCTCCATTCTTTCGCTTTCCGCCCTTGTGGCATTTGCTCCTATATATAGATATAGAATATTATCATATATATATATATATATATATATATATATATATAGTATATATATATATATATATATATACGAATTTTTGCTTATCACATCACCGTGATTCATATATTACATCGAGCTTGTTGGCCCAGTCGATTACTCACTGAAGTCCTGATTTCTCCTCCGTCCGCTGGGCGCTGGTTCGAACCCACGAGAGGACGAAATTGTTATCAACTAAAAAATTCCCCTTCAGTCACCTGGGTTTGTAAGGATCATAAAATGTCAGCTGAACCCTATAAACCCGTGGCAATTGAATCTATTTTTAAATATAGAGAACAAGTTAAACCCTCTTATGGCACCTAACATTGTCTATTTATATACTTGTCCTAAATGTGATCTAGGAAAATATATCGTAGCCTCAAGGAGACTTCTTAAGGTCCGAATTGATTGCCATAGAGGGGAGAGTTTTCGTAATAAAACGATTGTTCCGTAACTGAACAACACAACAGGCGTAAACAACAGAGAAGCCTTCGTTTTTTGTTTTTGTTTTTTAGTTACTCTTCTTCCTTCCTCTACTGGCAACGTGGTGGCTGGTGGCTGGTTCCTGAAACGTAACATTGAATAAACTAGGCCAATATGAAACAGACGTCTGCATTTAAAACCTTCCCGCTATGTATCCCGTCTGAGGCATCCCTTTCGCTTGATATATATATATATATATATATATATATATATATATATATATATATATATATATATATATGTGTGTGTGTATATATATAACTATATATATATATATATATATATATATATATATATATTAGATATAACTATATATATATATATATATATATATATATATATATATATATATATATATATATGTATGTATGTGTATATATATATATATATATATATATATATATATACATACATATATATATATATATATATATATATATATATATATATATATATATATATATATATATATATATATATATATATATATATATATATATATAGTATATATATATACAAACATATATGTATATATATATATATATATATATATATATATATATATACATATACATACATATATATATATATATATATATATATATATATATATATATATATATATATATCTATATATATACGTATATATATAGCGTATTGGCGTAGTTTATTCAATGCAACGTTTTAGGAACCAGCTCCATGTTTAAGCTAAAAATTACAATAATAAATTACAATTACAAATAATTACCCATTTAAAACACTCAATTACAATATATAAAGCCATTAGATGAACGCCAACGAAACTCAAGTACCATTTCCAGTAGAGGAAAGAAGACGAGTGACTAAAAAATAAAAACAAAAAAACAAGGTATCTCTGTTGTTTTCAATATATATATATAATATATATATATATATATATATATAATATATATATATATATATATATATATATAGATATCTCTATATATATACATCTGCTTTTGACAGGAAGTACGCACCTGAACCTTACGCAATTATTTACTCAAAATGTCGAAAATAGCATAAAAGATTTTGGCACAAAATGTACCACGCACAGCTCACTCATTTGTCCCCAAACTTCGCCATATAAAAAATGGGACTTATTCTTTCTCACGTTAAACATAAAAAATCCCATAAAATAATGAAAAAAAAACGCTTCCAGTTTTGTTATCTATTAGATATTTCTCAAGAATAAGAGACGATTCCGGTAAAAATAAATGAGGCATAAAAGTGAGGCTAAATTGAAAAACTGGGCGTCTTTTCCCGTTCAAATATCTCCAGGTTATTTCTCGTGGGGGAGATGTCGCTCTATTTTCCAATATTGCCTTCTGACCTGAACGTGGTTCTTGTCTAGTGGTATAGATCAGTTCTTCCCCCCCCCCCCATTCTCTCTCTCTCTCTCTCTCTCTCTCTCTCTCTCTCTCTCTCTCTCTCTCTCTCTATCAAACCTTTTGCTTTTATTTTCTCTCATCACTCCTCTTTTTTTTTATTTTTTATTTTTTGGGTAACTACTTTGCTCCCAATCACTTTCATCAACGCCATTTTTCGTTCACGTTGATGGACCTGATGTTTTATTGCAGACATCATTCCTTTAATGAACCAATTTACCAAATCGAATTGATATTTACACTTCATGCAGAGGTAATATCACACTTCGAAATTTATCCTTTTCGATTTCATTCCATCCATTACAGTTAATATGTCACAGATCCCTGCGCTCATCTCCAATGACGTTTCATTGAAGTTCACGATATGAAACGTAGTGGAGTTGGATTTTTTTTTTTTTTTTTTTAGTTTCGCGCACTTTTGACCCCATGTTCGTTAAAAGCTTTCTTTTATCTATTATGTGGTCCTGGAGAAGTTTTATTATAAAAGTTAGCGTGCAATTGTACTGGCAAAGATATTATAAACTGATTCTTGATAATGTT
Source organism: Macrobrachium nipponense (assembly GCF_015104395.2). NCBI lineage: Eukaryota > Metazoa > Arthropoda > Malacostraca > Decapoda > Palaemonidae > Macrobrachium > Macrobrachium nipponense. Next base: position 22,496,123 of record NC_087201.1, on the reverse strand, counting down.
TTGATAAAAAGAAATCAGTAACTATTTCTATTGTTAGTATAGTAGTTCTAATACTGGTAAGGATACTAAAGCAACATTGACAAGGGCGTTCAGTTAAGATTCCACCAAACACGCTACGTACTTTACACTAAACAGGGTATGTCTCAAGTTTGACCATAAACCTTTGACAAGTCATCATTGTGTGCCATGTAATATTGATAATAAGTATAAGTAGATTCAACAGTTCCCATTCATTCTGCATTCATACGCACTACTGAAATACATCGAGACTATTGCGTGTCAAACTTGGTGAGTTTTCTTTGACGAAACTATCGTTATAATTTACCGAGAAATAAATGGTACTATTTCCTTCGGGGATTAACTATTAGGGAAATCTGATTCATTTATCTTTACGAAAAATATTTCACTCATTATCAGAGAGAGGAATTTTCAATGATTGGCAAGTTTCGTGGTCGGATACATATTTTTGGCGCCTTCAGTCATAAGCTTTAGAGGCAAATTCGTGAGAACCAAGTCTACTAAGTACTGCCTCAAGAGGTCAAGATAGAAACGACCAAACGAATGTATAAAACGACGAAAACGGATGCAATTCAGACTTCCTTCGATTTTTCTTTGTCTTGACATAGGCTACACGTTGACCGAGAAAATGTGATTTAGTATCGAACAGACAATTTAGTTATATCTTACCTGTGTTTACTGATCAATCATCTTCCTTTAGGTGGATATCAACACAAAGCTTATAATGATGATAATTTAATGAGTTTTATTTTCTCTTGAAAAAGCAGTCATTTCTCAAGTTCTCAATTCGACCAGTAAATAGAGTGTACTGTATTATTTGCATTGATCTTGGCCTTCCTTGGTTAAAGACTATGGCAACAGGACAATTAACTTAATTAATGTTATTCTTTGTTGTACCAAAATAAAAAGAAAATATTTACCTAAGCAACTTTTCCATTCTCATCCAAACACAGAAATTTTTAAAAGTCATGCTTAAGTGTACAAACAATGCATACTTATACGAGAAGTATATTGTAACAACGAATATCGTGTGTCAGGAGGGTTCGTTCAGAATTTGAAAATCACTTCCGTGCAGTGGCGAAGGTTGGCATATTATGGGTTAAATGTAAAATTTGAATTTTCACTACGAAGGAAATTCCGTGTCCGTTTAAATCCACAACTTCAGTTGTGTTCTGCAGAATCCATCGATTTCATCTACTTTTCATTCAACTGATCATTGCCGTCGTTGGGTTTTCAAGATATTCATTGTCTTAAAAGACGTGTCTATAACGCAAGATTTATTAGAACTCAAGTAAGAGTTAAACACATGTAAACTGAACATCTATAGAGTAATTCTTGCCCTGACTGGCTTACTTATCGTGAGGGTAGTATTCTGGAATAGCATTCTTCCTTTCTACTTGGTTCAAAAGTTTGAACGTGGAAATACTGAACTACATTATGCCAGTACTCCATAAGTGTATAAATAGATACACTTATTCTTCATGGAAAATACACGTACACAAACAATCACACGCACGCACGTACCTGACCTGTATGCAGAACATTTACTAGGTCAGTATCGTAAATACGGCCGTTTCTACCTGAACGATGGGTCATCAATTGCACAGACCCAACTCTGCAGTAAACCGACCATAAATGCTGATAGAATACTTCTATAAATGACTGGAATTAAATCAGGGATTTCGTGGTGTAACGAACAGGAAAGATCATAATTCTGGGTTTATTGTATTAAACGACATCAAGTAAAAATAGCATGTCAGAAATATACCTCTTTGACGATGGCTGGAGAGAGAGAGAGAGAGAGAGAGAGAGAGAGAGAGAGAGAGAGAGAGAGAGAGCGTCACACCAATACAAACATTGATATTTATGCACTAATACATAACATCCAATTATAATATGTATTATATATATATTATATATATATATATAATAATTAATTATTAATAATTATTTAATTATATAGTCTCAGTAATTGGGCGGCTACTTGGAAATCTTAGCTTGATGATAAATAACAGTGACCAAGACCAGGAAGAACATTTTTTATTAAACGAGCTTTCGAGGTTTAAAACCTCATCTTTCAGGCTGAAAAATGACAAGGATGAGAAATCACTAAAAAATTACATTAAAATGAATTGTCTTATTAAAAGCTTCAGTAAGAATATAAAATAAAACGAACATCACATACAAACTAAATATTAAAAAAATTACGAAAAAACTAAGACAAAAGGCAAAACATACAAAAACAGTAGTTAAACAAAGTGGTCGTTAGCCATTTTATTTTTGAGTGTAGTTTGTTTACCTTTCATATTATTATTTTTTATTTTTATTTCTGTTTTTTTGTATGTTTTGCCTTTTGTTTTAGTTTTTCGTAATTTTTAATATTTAGTTTGTATGTGATGTTCGTTTTATTTTAAGTAGTTCTTACTTGAAGCTTTTAATAAGACAATTCATTTTAATGTAATTTTTTTAGTGATTTCTCATCCTTGTCATTTTTTCAGCCTGAAGATGAGGTTTTTAAACCTCGAAAGCTCGTTAATAAAGAATGTTCTTCCTGGTCTTGGCACTGTTATTTATCATCAAGCTATATATATATATATATATATATATATATATATATATATATATATATATATATATATATATATATATATATATATATTATATAAGGTGTGTGTGTGTGTATGTACGTGTGTATACATATATTTATAGATAAAACTTTCTGCATTCAAGTAACTTTTGGGTACACTTTCAATTGTAAGGTCATTGTATTTTTACAGAACTGGTGAATAATGTCATTTATTTTATTATTATATATATGTATTACATATTTAATATATATATATATATATATATATATATATATATATATATATATATATATATATAGCACCAGAAGGTGACGAAATCGAGGTGATGCGGAATTTTTTACATTATCCCAAGGCTAAAAAAAAAAAGTCATAGCAGAAATCATAGTCTATACAGAAGAACGAATAAGGTATAAAGAACTTTGATTAGGTAAAATATAAAAGTCGAAAATAGAAACTTACTATGTTTTAAAATAATCTAACTCCTATAAATACGGAGAATGAATGACACAGGAAAGCGAAGAAAGAATGACAAAGGAAAGCGAGGAAAGAATGACTCAGGAAAGTGAAGAATGAATGACACAAGAAAGCGAAGAAAGAATAACACAGGAAAACGAAGAAAGAATGACAAGAATGACCCAGGAAAGCGAAGAATGAATGACACAGGAAAGTAAAGAAAGAATGACACAAGAAGGTGAAGAAGGAATGACACAGGAAAGTGAAGAAAGAAGGACACAGGAAAGTGAAGAAAGAATGACGCAGGAAGCGAAGAAAGAATGACACAGGAAAATGAAGAATGAATGACACAGGAAAGCGAAGAAAGAATGACACAGGAAAGCGAAGAAAGAATGACACAGGAAAGCGAAGAAAGAATGACTCAGGAAAGCGAAGAATGAATGACTCAGGAAAGCGAAGAAAGAATGACTCAGGAAAGCGAAGAATGAATGACTCAGGAAAGTAAAGAAAGAATGACTCAGGAAAGCGAAGAATGAATGACACAGGAAAGCGAAGAAAGAATGACTCAGGAAAGCGAAGAATGAATGACTCAGGAAAGCGAAGAAAGAATGACTCAGGAAAGCGAAGAATGAATGACACAGGAAAGCGAAGAAAGAATGACACGGGAAAGTGAAGAGAGAATGACAGGAAAGCGAAGAAAGAATGACACAGGAAAGCGAAGAAAGAATGACACAGGAAAGTGAAGAGAGAATGACACAGGAAAGCGAAGAAAGAATGACACAGGAAAGCGAAGAAGGAATGACACAGGAAAGTGAAGAAAGAATGACACAGGAAAGCGAAGAAAGAATGACACAAGAAGGTGAAGAAGGAATGACACAGGAAAGTGAAGAAAGAATGACACAGGAAAGCGAAGAAAGAATGACTCAGGAAAGCGAAGAAAGAATGACACAGGAAAACGAAGAAGGAATGACACAGGAAAGTGAAGAAAGAATGACACAGGAAAGCGAAGAAAGAATGACACAGGAAAACGAAGAAGGAATGACACAGGAAAGTGAAGAAAGAATGACACAGGAAAGCGAAGAAAGAATGACACAGGAAAACGAAGAAGGAATGACACAGGAAAGTGAAGAGAGAATGACACAGGAAAGCGAAGAAAGAATGACACAGGAAAGCGAAGAAAGAATGACACAGGAAAGCGAAGAAGGAATGACACAGGAAAGTGAAGAAAGAATGACACAGGAAAGCGAAGAAAGAATGACTCAGGAAAGCGAAGAAAGAATGACACAGGAAAACGAAGAATGAATGACACAGGAAAGAGAGAGAGACGAAGAAGAATTTTATCAAGAAATAAACAAAGGTAAACAGACGACGTGACTTATCAGTGATTAAACCAGATGTTTTATGGTTTGTGACTCCAAAATCCTTATTTAATAAAGTACCGTTGTAGGCAATGATACAAATTATGTTGGGTGACATTTTTAGTGAACCTGGTTTATTTGGATACAGAGGGTTTTAAAATTTTTGAAACTTGGCTGTGCTGGACACACACGTTTTTATTTGATGGAAACCATTTCCAACAGACGGGGGACGCCATGGGCTCTGCTTTGGGTCTAGTTTTAACAAATATTTTAACGTTTCCTTATATCAGTGTCCACTTAAAGTTACGCTCTCATTACGACGAACTATAGTAGATAATACTCAAATCAGGGTTCCTGCTGATCGATTTCGCCAATACACTCCAACCTTTTAAGAATTCTAAATTTTGAAAACGAAAACAGCTATTCCTGGCCTTTTTACATGTTTAAATTGCCCGATCTGACCAGCCCTCCTCCACTTCTGTATATTCCAAAGGAACTCTCACAAGTCCTGGCTTGAATTCTTATGACTTATTTTTAATTTTAAAATTCATGTAAGTTTTACTTTATCGCATAAAACCTTTCTCTGTCTTCCGACTGTATCACTTTTCATGATGAGGTGAAACATGTTAGCTTAATTTCATGAAAATGCTATAAAAAAAATTCTATTTCACAAATACTTCATTAATTTTATGAATAGAGTTTTAACCTGCAATACTCATATATACTGTGCCAAACTTAATATTTATATATCTTTACCTTACACAGCAGATATCAAGTTTTTTGTTTTTAACTACCTTAACTCAGATCATTGAAAACCATATTTGGTAAGGAATCCAAGAACAATTGACATCCTTTTTAAGTTTAAAAGACACTGCTCGTAGTTTTATGCGTAACTCGATGGTATATGAACATAATTGGCCAAAATGTAATCGCGTGACTTATCTTGATTCCACTACGAGGATTCTAAAGTGTAGTTTGATTCCCAAACAGTTTTTGAAAAATATTCAAATTATAGCACGAGTCACCGAGAAGAGCTGCTTCCTCATAATGGAACCACTAACTATAGAACAGCTAATTCCAGCATTTAACAGTTAACTATTTTTGCCTCTTTGTTCACCTTTCGAATAGAATTCCTCTCAGGTCTTGAGTTTGCTTTCAAGGGTCACGTATTTTGAGATGTAAAGTTGGTTTAGATTAGTTGTCCCTATACTCTGTTTTTTTTTCATCTGTCCATCGGCCTGTGGTGTTTTCACATGGTAACACTGCTTCCCGGGCTTTAAATAGTTACGGTGTGTAAATTTTAGGTAAATAAAAGGATATTTGGGTGAACATTTGCAAATGAAAAGCGTTTTTATAATTTACTGTATGCGAATTACACCGTTAATATTCGAAATAGGATATTGTTATTATTGTTGAATGTAAGCTGAATGTGACTATCTAAAGCCCCGAACACAGTGTTACCATACATAAACACCACAGGCGGCTGGACAGATGGAAAAAAAACCGAGTATAGTTTAACTTGAATCCCTTACCTAATTAAGTTACTTCTACCCGAGTCATTCTTTTGTACTGAATTCCATTTATTACGTCATTTTTAGCCATGATGAGGAGATTATACTTGGAAATGTGAAACGCGCATCGCTTCCTATTTGTCATTCTCTTTATGTTATATATTCAAATTGGTTAGTTTCAACACTTAACCGAATATAATATATATATATATGATATATATATATATACTATATATATATATATATCTATATATATGTATATGTCAAATGTTTCGCACTGGAAAAGGACCGAGTGAATAGGAGAGACTTCCTGGGGTGTTGAAACCACTCCTGGCGGGGATTATCCGCTTTCTAGATCTATACTGTAATTTTGCATTGGTAAGGGATTTTCTCATATGGTTCTTGCGTGAAAACTTTTAAAACCTAAAGTGAAACAGGCTGTCCTCTTTTACTGGCCTAAATGATTAATCACATAACGTTTCTTATAAACCCAGTTCTACCAACCATTAACTAGTGTTTACAATTTGCTATGTTTTCTTTCGGTAAGCACTTACCACTCAGTTTCTTTCGTGAACTGAATTCTTACAGTGAATGACTTTATTGTGTGAGGGATAACATAGAATTTCCTTTGTGTGCAATATGCTACTTACCCATTTCGTCTATAAGCGGCGCCATTTTGAGCGTGGCACCCACTAATATGACAGACATGAGAAGTAGTATGAGTCCAGTGGCCATGATGGACCACCGAACCTTCTTTGGCAGCTCGTCGTCAGCTTTCCTCTTCCTGACTCTCTCCCGCGCTTTCTGCAGAGCGTCGTCTTCCTTGCTCTGGCGGGGTTCGCCCTTCTCTCCCAGAGCCCGCTGCTGCTGCTGCTGCTGCTTCTTCTTCTTCTTCTTGGGCTCTGGACCGAGAGCCCGAAGCTTCATGTGCATCTCGTGGAGCTCCGCCGCTTCCAGTTCGACAGCACTGAGGTTTATTAGTGAATAGGAATTCGTGGAGAGCAGAGGCGCGTTTATCGTGGCTGGAATGGTTAAGTTGTAGTCGTAACCATAGACCATGTCTTCAGTCTTGCACTCGTAAGGGGGACCCGCATCCTTCGGGTACTCTTTCAGGACGGTCTGGTCAGTGGTAACAGAGGATGGATGGGCGGCGTCAGGGGAAAAGGCGTTTGATGGGAAGTCCACGATGGTACCTCCCATACTGGTGTTCCGACCGCTGTTACAAGACTGAGGTCGTGAGAAATCCGTCGTTGAGTTGTCGTCGTAAGTTTCCACGGTTGACTGACGCAGGAGACACAGGCTCTGGTTATCGGAGCCGCTGTGCAAGGAGGACTGGCGTGTTAGTCTCAGGGACGAAGAGGACTCCGTTGTGGGCTGCCTTTGCAGCTCCCGTATCAACCTTTTCGTTGACCCGGCGGACTCTTCGGTATCCTGGCGACGGAGGAGCTCACGAGAGTACCGCTTGGAGTAACCCGAATCGGAGGAATCGGTAGTCCACTGCCGCCTAAGCTCCCCGCGAGGTTTGGGTCTCTTAGAGTGATCGGCGTCGTAGGATTCTGTTGTGCGTTGCCGACGGAGTTTGGACTGACGGTGCGGTCGTGAGACGTCGCTGTTGCTGCTAAGAGATTCCTGATGGCGAAGGTATCGCCCACCCCTCGCGCTGTGGGGGCGATCCGGAGGTCGTTCGAGCCCGACCAAATCGGCCCCAAATCTGCGCGGCTTGAGCAATGTACCGGTAACAGTCTTGGGTTGCGATCGGGAAACTGGGAGGTCACCGCGAGTAGGAGACACGAGAAGCTCGTCGTCTGTGCTCGTCGCTTTGTCTTCGCAGATGACGACTGCCTGAGCTCCTCCTCCGTCCAGCGCCGAGCCATCCTGAGTCATTGCTACCGGTTCCGCACCAGAACTGCAAATAGTGAAACACCACTTTAGTCAGAAAAAACATTCAGACCAGAACCAGAGCCACAGAATGGTCTATGTGACAAAAGGCCTCTCGACTCAATCACATTAGATTTTGGAATTTGTAAATGCTCAGGAAAACATTAATCTACCAGTCAGAATTTATAAATCCTTAGAACCGTTTATGCACATTGCCAGTGGGTCGCTTCCCAAACGTCCCAGCTAACAGAAATAGTCAATATATGATGTGGATCGCTGCTGGGGGATCAGATGGAATGGCCCTAGGATGGAGGGAG
>NC_087201.1:22480500-22485500 GCF_015104395.2 Macrobrachium nipponense | reverse complement strand
CTGTAGTGCAGGCATTCTGAAATAAATATAGGTACTCATACCTCGAGGAATCATAAGACTCCTGTAAGCTTACCTACCTGAAAGTAAGTTTTGTATATTGGCGAAGTAATTCAGGCTCTTGTTTTCGACACTCAACTCCTGATGAAGTTATTCTGAAGTCAGTTGTGTCACCTTAACTCAAAATAGCTATTTTCGACCTCATTTAGGTCTTACAAACTTTGCGACATTATTCTGGCATTTAAAAAGGCATATTGAAATTCACTTATGCCATCGTAACTTCCTGTAGCCAATATAAACTTCACAGAAGTAAGAAACACATGTAGAAACCATTCTAAGTTTTACGTATTTTGAATTATGATATTCATTTCATCTTTTTAGAATTCAAGTATGCATTCTTAACATGTGGTCATCATTTTAAAGTTCTTTTAGGTTTTAACCTTTATGAATGAAAAAAAAATGATGACAACTATTTCGAGTTAATAAGAAACGGGGTAAACGAAACTGAAATAGATATGTTGCTCTGATGAGTCTAATGCACAATATTCGAACAGTCGTTACGATATGATAAAGTGTAGACGGCTGTTTGAAGCAAAATGCCACTTCAGAAGGAGCTTACAACCTACAAAAACAACTTTCATATTGGAATTAATGACGACTATGATATTGAGGAAATGCTTTAGCGATGTCATTGTTACAACAATGTTCATCATTCATTTCTAGGAATACTAATTCTTACAAATATTGCGCGGAAGTAAAATCACCCCACCCAGTCCCTGACTGAAGAACTTTATATAGGATACTTTATTTAAATCTAAGAATATTTATATTGCTTACTTGTCCTTAGTTCGTGTGTGTGTGTGTGTGAATATGTGTGTGTGTGTATCACAAGATAAACATATCCAAATCTTGTAAAAACATTATTAAAAAATCCAGACTCCAGCAAGAAAGATCCGGCAACAGAAATGCACGATAAAACAATTGTCAGGAATACTCCGAACAACGGGCTGCAATAGCACGTAACAATAACCTACAATTAATTTTCCTCCTTCTCCAGTCAACCAAATTCACAGCTGGCGGACGTTTCCTTTATGTAGACGCAGGTGACCAATAAACCCGCTAGTGTGTATATGACGAGCTTTGTTTAAAGTTAACATACGGACTTCCTCGGCCGTTGGCTAACGCTACCGTTAGGATATCTGTCTCATTTATACTATGTATGTACTGTGTTGCTTTTCTGTATGATCTCTGTCACCAACCATTGCATTTAAGTCACATTCTGTTGCTGGCCACAGGAGCCCAACTGACAGTACTAGTGTTACGCACTATTCTCCATCTTTCTTTCGTTTTTAGCACAACCACTAATTTATATCCTGTTTCTGCCAGATATAGAAAGACAGGTAAAACAGTTTTTTATAAATAGGCAGCAACAGTAAGAGATTTTCCTTGTGATTAAATAGTTTTGTCCCTTGGGATTACAAGTTTACAACTTTGAGTACAGCGGTTACTAAGGGAAGAAGCAGACTGACACATTTTTAGCCACAGCAGTGAAAGGATCGGTTAAAATCTCGGCTTCTGAAGCGAGGCGAATTATGCGCCTCGAGAAATACGAAACATAATGCAATGGATTTCATCTCATGAACGTTTATGATAAGGGTGTGGGTGAAATGAAATCATAAAGCTTTCACATTGTACAGATGAAGAGACTCCACGCTGTGTCATAATGTCCAATCGCTCTTTTCATATTGCCGACATACATTCATGATCTCTGACGAATTACCTATTTTCTCCGGTTTAGATATACTCATAGCTGGGAAAAGCATGCTCGATGAGCTATAGGAAGCTCTATAGTAGATTTTCACATCACCGTGCATCTGATGTCTTGACCAGTCCCTTATATTATATATCTATATATATATATATATATATATATATATATATATATATATATATATTATATATATATATATATATATATATATATTTATCACGTCACCGTGATTCACATCCATGCATTAAGCTACAAATGTCCTTTAATATCCAATTCGCTCCACCTCAGGATTAATATATTTTCATAAATGTTAACCGAAGGGGAAATTTTTAGTTGATAATAATTTCGTCCTGTCGTGGATTCGAACCGGGGTACAGTGGAGAAATCGGGACTTCAGACAGGTCTTTACCTACTCGGCCAACAAGTGAGATATAAGTTGATACCGATTCCGAGGTGGGTGGATATCAATTCTAATTACAAAGACCTCAGTTCGACAGTAATTTGTTAGGTTGGAATCGGTATCAACTTGTACCTCTCTTATTGGCCGAGGAGGTAAAGACCTCTCTGAAGTCCCGATTTCTCCACTGTACGCCGGTTCGAATCCACGACAGGACGAAATTATTATCAACTAGAAAATTACCCTTCGGTTAACATTTATGAAAATATATTAATTCAGAGGTAAAGCGAATTGGATATTAAAGGACATTTGTAGCTTAGTTAATGCATGTGTATGAATCAGGGTGATGTGATAAAAATTTCCGGGCACACACACACACACACATATATATTTGATCCGTAATAGAGGTGGAATGATTTAGGCATATTGTGTTACAAGGCATTGTATGTACTTCTATTGACCTAAGGAGTTTAAATGTGGTGTTGCGCCCAAGTTGGAGGAGAAACCTGTAGGTCTAATACCTTACCACGCGAAAAAATCCTGAGAGGTGTAGCATACACCTACACACGACTTAATACTGGAAAATGCTGGAATGTGGTTTCATTCCATCTCACTTGTAGCCCTGATGATGACAATGAGTAAATTGTTGAAACAGCTGCCGGCAGAAGAGAATAACTGATGTTCAGAAGCAACTGCTTATGGGAAAGACTTCTCATATGTACATTAGCACGCTTGCGTTTGGTTCTGTATCTGTTGTGTGTGACGTGTGCATACGAACCAATGAACATGTGCCACTTATTATTTCATGGGAACACTTTTACAATTTTCCCTTTTGCAATATCCTATACCTTTGCTCTTCAAGGCAGAAGTATCGAAGGAAAAAACAAGAATTGCCTCCAAGTTGTTCCATTAATTTACGGTCATTCTGACAAATACTTCATCCAATGTCTTCCGGCTATCACCAAGGCTGTTCTAGATACTCAATGGAACTAAAATCTAATATATAGACGAGCACAACCAAAAAACTAAATGTTAAAGTTAAGATTCCAGAAAAAGAAAATTAACATGCAATTTTCACAAATCAGAAAAAAAGTAAAAATTAGCAGAGAATCATCACTGGAGACATATCCGGGAGATCCTCCGCGAAGCTTTAAAAGATCTGCATCTTCGATTCCAGGGAGCGTCTTTGAAGACTTGCAGTGAAACCTCCTTCTGGGTTGAGGCAAAGTCCGAGAACTCCCGAGCATTCATTAAGGGATGAAACAGATTTTAATTTGCTGTCTCTATCAATAAGTACTGAATACCTTCAGAGGATATGAGCACTTTATACTGAAAGCAATTGCTCTTCTGATAAACTAAGCTTTAAATAGGTACAGAGCAGAGAACTGGATAAGGTAGAATCCTGAAGGTGAAGTCAACCAAAGCAGGAGACAAGGCTGAGTGGAACAGAACTTCGATCACGTTTGCTAGGGCCACCTATCCACTTAAGGCTTAAGTGTTTCAATGTCAGTTGAGTTCGGAAAAGGCGTGATGCTAGCCCACCCTGCCAGCACCACCCGTCCAGCCAGCAGGAGGTACCGTTTCGAGTGACGTGGAAACCGCCAAAAGTTTAAATTTAGATTCATTCGAATATTCAAGTTAAACATAGTAGTCTGCTAGCAAGATGACAAATTGTAAGCGGAGGAAACTTCTTTCCCCAAAAATTGCGGAGAGCAGAAGCTAACGTCGTGTGTAGCCAGTCCTTCTAAAGGGAATGGCTTAGGATATATGCTTACATACATACGAACATGTATGTATGTATGTATGTATGGTATGTTTACGTATGTATTTATGTATGCATGTATGTATGCATTATGTTTATATATATAATATATATATATGTATTATATAATATATAGTATATATATATAGTATATCTGCGTGTATTTTTTATTTATAATCAATCCAACACCTCATTGAGTTGACAGTATAATGAATATATATTGTATAAGAAGCAAATGACCAATGCTTTTCTTTCGTGAAAAGTGAATGAAATCCAAGAGCTGTTTTTGGACATTTTCCGTTGATCTTTCAACCCAAGTGACTTAAACCTCCATCGGCGTGAGTGTTAGTAAGCCTTCCCTTCTTCAAGTGGAATAGAAATTAAACATTCGTGATGATACAACAGAATTCCCCATCTCCATGACCATTTATTCATTCAATGTGGGATGGCTAAGATTCTTCATTAAAATTTTTGATGAAGGATAAAAGCCATGACTGAAAATTTAATCGTTTGCCTGTTTTTTTTTAATTAAGGGATATTGACAGATTGAAATGGCTTTCACCTCTGCTAAAGAAATTCATGAGTATTCGTCAATATTGAGCATCCAGATGTCTTCACTCGAGGAAACCTCATTCATAATTGATCAATGGAAACAGATGCTGGTAATTTTCGGAGCTGGAATCATTCCTCAGGAATGTCAACAACTTTGATCGTTACATACTTGGTCTGTTTTCTTATAATTGCCAGTTAACACGAAACACTGAAGATCCGACATGCAATGCAAATAATGTAATAATTAATTCTTATCACTTTATGTTGTAATGACTGCTACGTCGAAGTAAACAGAGAAATGTTCGCATCCTATGCATAAATAACGCTTGTGTTGCTCTCAGATAATGCAAAGTAATTTTGCTTTGTACTTGAAATTCCAAATAGCTGATTAGAGCATATATACGCCCGCTCTAGAGGATTTTCTTTAAGTAGATGTTTTGTGTGAAAACGTTGTGCATTTTAACATTATAGATAATATATATATATATATTTATATATTATTATATATATATATAATATAA
>NC_087201.1:22463000-22475500 GCF_015104395.2 Macrobrachium nipponense | reverse complement strand
TCTTATATAAACTAACGAGGCTAGAGGGCTGCAAGTTGGTATGTCGATCATCCGCCCTCCAATCACCAAACATACCAAATTGCAGCTCTCTAGCCTCAGTCATTTTTATTTCATTGAAGGTTAAGGTTAGCCATGATCGTGCCTCTGGCACTGCTATGGGTGCCAACAACACAGGTTACCATCCGGCTGTGGCTGAGGGTTTCATACAGCTTCATACGCTATGCAGAAAACTCGATTGCGCGAAGAAACTCCGGGGCATTTTTTACTTGCTGTAGATTAGTTGAGACTAAAATTTTGCCAATGAAAGTCTAATCATGAGACTTTGCTAACATACACTGGAATTCTCAGGTAGGATTCGGGAGGAGATATTAGCCCAAACGTTCGTCTACCCTTCAAATTCCTTAATTGCTATTTCTATGTTGTACGAATCCTCAAGGAAAAATTCGAGAAAGTCGCAACAAAACCCGAGAGGACATTATGACATAAACAGAAATGCAGAGAGTAATGAGACGAACGAAAATAATGCCTTTATCTAACTAGGACAAAGTATTATAGCTGAAAATGGGAATCAGGTGATTATTGATCTTCAAAAACAAACTGGAAAGATCTGTGTTTGTGGGCGTTACGTTGTTCAGTAACATTCTGGAACTAATATGGAACGTTGTTTTCCGAAAGACAATACTTATTTGCATGCGATTTATAACAACAGCATTCAGATTATTAAAAGACAGTCTCGAGGCTCTAGGATCAGGAAGACAGACTCAAGACTCTAGGATTAGAGAGCCTGGCTACAGATGTGTATAGATCATGTTGACTTTACCCTAGAATTTACAATTCCGTTTAATCAGCAGCGTTCGAGCTCCGTTCTACCATCCTCCGTCTCTCTCTCTCTCTCTCTCTCTCTCTCTCTCTCTCTCTCTCTCTCTCTCTCTCTCTCTCTCTCTCTCTCCTCTCTTTCTCTCTCTCATGTAATTTCAGGGAGCAGCTCACGAATTTTATATTACCAAGCGTGTAATGCAGTCAGGTTGCTATGAATCGTTCCAGGCCTGCAGATTCGCCTTCCTTCCAAAGAGAGGCTGTATTGACAGATATTAATATCTGCCTCTGATCTCAAGAGACGCATTTTCTCTTCCACTTTCCATCACAGAAACCTTTGAATGATTTTGGAGAGAAATGAGGGACTAAGGAAATAGGCATTCGGCTGTATTGTTCAATCGCTCTCCATATTGCTCAAACAGCTTTCACGTGTGATTTCCTTATGTAAGAATCTGCCGGGAATACTACATGTTGAATGTAACTCTTTCTCTTTTTTTTTTTTTTATTTCTACAAAGACCGATGGGACTTAAACCAAACCTAATGTTAAAATGGAGAAGTGATAGAGAGGGAAAATGAGTGAACTTTAACACAAAAATTAAAGTTTGACTTATAATTAAGCAACTCATAAACAACAATATGAATTCATTTTGAGAATGAGGATCATTTAGCCCTATAGTGATTACGGTAATGACTTCGCCGTACAGGATTGTGTAGGGGATATTAATAATCTCTTTTCATTAAGCTGGTCTTGCTTCAAGTATGTTTATCTTCCCGGACAACTGGTCTACGAGAGAATGACCTTTGTAATCCTCTAGTTTTCATTTCCATCAAACAAAAAATATACCTGGTGCTCTTACCTGTACACTGAAGAATATATTTGAAATATTTTAACACATTCTGATACATCTGATCATATTTTATCACGTTTTTCCTTTTGTTTTATTAGGAGAAGGATCTGTGACCATAGGGTCTGGGATACGGTGTTGAGAGTGGAGCTCAACCCCGCAGGATGGTTCTAACTCCACCGACGATGAAAGGGTTGACTCAAACAAAACAGAAATGGGTCTACTTATGACCACTTAACTCACGGTAGACTTCCTCCTTTTCCATCCCCCTCCCAAACACCAATTAGTTTCGACGTCTCTGAAGACTCTCTTCTTTTCGAAACCCAGTGGCCTAGTGATGCTGCTTTCCCTGTCCCTTTCAAATGCCTCACCGCAGCTATTCACATTAAAGTGGTGTTTGTGTTTACTATATCATCTCCGGCTCTGTGCTGTACAAATTTATGTTGTTGTTTGAAACACCTCCTGCAACGCTCGCATATCTCGAATCTTTGATGTTACCTAGCTCAAAAACTTCCAACGTCTGACATTACTCTCCACTTTTGTTGTTGTTCAGTTGATTTTTCGAACTTTACGCAAGTACCTTATCTTCTGCTCTACTTTTCTGTGACTAAGAGAGGGGGCAGATTATGCAACAACTGACACATGATCGCGACATCAGGGCGATTCGTCTGTCATTCTTAATCTTTTTTTACTTCAAAATCACTTGAATTGTGACAGTTCTGGTTCTTTGAGATTCCTGGCGGCTGCCTTGTGAGACTATCTCCTTGATTTTATAGGACGAGATTGTTTTGGTTTCATGGAAGGGAAAATATAATATAGGCCAAAATAAATTCATGAGATTTCGACCGGACATCTTAGCTGTTTGTGAATCAGGAAGCAAAGGCATTGGAAAAGAGAGAGAGAGAGAGAGAGAGAGAGAGAGAGAGAGAGAGAGAGAGAGAGAGAGAGAGAGTTGGAAAAGGGGGATAGATGGAACTGGCTGAGTAGGCATAAACTTAACATAAACAAAAGCAGAAGAAGCACTGACTAACAGGAGTGCAGCGACAAATATATTGCTGCTGACAAGATTTAAATAAGAATAAAGTTTGAGTATTATTGAATGCTATCCAACAAAAAAAAATAAACGTTTCAGAGAAATAAAGCATGACATTTATATAGAGCTGCGATATGTTACAAATGAAATACTAGAAAGTGATCTGAAAAAATTGTAGGTGATACTATTCGAAAATGGTTAAAAGCAATAGAGGTATGAGAGATTGAAACAAAAATTTGGTTCTGTTTAGTAATTCTTGTGCAAAAAGTGATTTGTTAATAGGAGCTACTCTTCCAACAGAACGACACCCATAAATAAAATTACATATCTGATGTCAGTCAAAGGAATCGATTATACCAAGAAAAGGGTTGTAGGAGCTACAGAGCAGCAGATGCCACCAGTGATCATCAGGTTAACACTGCCAAGGTAACTGGAGCTGAAAACGGCAAACAAAAGTAATGATGAGAGTGAAAAGGGTTTTGAAAATGAACACTGAGAGGCTTTCGCAATTTGAACATCAGAACACAATTGCCGTTCTAAGAAACCACATCTGAGGAGGAGCATTCAAAGAATGGCTCAAACTTAAGAATATGTATCAGTCTGCCTGGTAAGCTCTGGAATGTGAAATAATACGCTGGAAACCTTGGATGTTGGAAGAGTCCAGGGTTATGAAATATGCCAGGTTACTACAATGGAATCACGAGAAAGATAATTTTAACCAAAGCTGAAATGATACCTATTAAACTAATTAGACTGGTTTAGAAAATATGAAAAGATGAGCCAGATACCAGTGAAAGGTGGTACTCTAGGGGCTCTGAACTTGGATAGGTTAGAGATGAACAAGCTAGTTCTAGAAAAAGCATAAGTGGCACAGATCAAACATTTATATAAAGACATGGTGTGAAGCAGTGCATGAATTTTAAAAATCCCCTTCTGATGGCTTTTTTTATTATTAGAAGGTACTTAAGTATCCAAAGACAAATATTATTATGGGAGGTCTTTACGTCACTACGTGCCGTTAATAATAATCAAACTAGTAGGAATGAACCATGGTAGAAGTAGATGAAAAGTTAATGCTTTTGGGATATTGAAAAAAGGCTATGCGAGGAATAGCAGGTGCTTCCTTTATAGAGTGACTGTTGTATCTAGAGAAATGGGGCCCAAAATGAATCTAAGATAGGCAGGAGATGGGGAAAGGGTTAATCAGGCTGAATCTTTTAAATACTTCGAAACAGTAATGCTCAGAGCAGGTTCTCTTGAGGTGGATTTCAGAGAGACTAAAATGGGCAAATCTGACTTAGTGGAGATTCATTTTGATTTCGAATTAAGATAGATTGAAAATAAGACAACTTCAAAGTCGATTGCAACGTATATTGCACTATGGATTTAATACAAGGTATGACAATGAGATTTTTGAGCATCTAACAGATTTTGTAGATTTGATGATAACGCTTTAGGAAGATTTTCAGAGCTCAGATGGCAAGATAGAGTTGGACATGATGCCATAAGGGAAATTATGAAGTACCTTATGCAGATGATATAATGATGAAAAGATGGAGATGGCTTGAACAGGGGGCTTTTGCGGCAAAAATATAGATATATATATATATATATATATATATATATATAGTACATATATATAATATATACAATATATATATATATATATATATATATAGATATATATATAGAGATAGATGTATATCTATCATATATATAATATATATATATAATATATATATATATAATATCTATATTCTAGACATATAATCTTCATAACACGAAGATGAGATATGTCAATATCGTCCACAGGAGAAAAGAGAATTAAAGACTCTAGTAGCTCGATAATTTCGCCTTCCACCAGGCCTCTTCAAGAGCTTTATTTTAAATAAAGCTCTTGAAGAGGCCTGGTGGAAGGCGAAATTATCGAGCTACTAGAGTCTTTAATTCTCTTTTCTCCTGTGGACGATATTGACATATATATATATATATATATAATATATATATATATATATATATATATATATATATTTACACATCAATTTCAGGCTCATATCGAGATCGAACCCCGGTCTCTCAAATGAAAGGCCAGGCCGCTACCAATTAACCTACACAGATGATAAAGGAAGTTGGAGCCTGAGTACTTCTGTACCTGAGGCTTTTCCTGGGCAGGTTGCAACCAAATATGCCAGCGAATTTTACCCAACTTCCCGACCCACCAGCGAGTCAGTAGGCAGCATTTCATTCGATTACCATCTCAGCGTGAAGATAATGAAACTATTGAACATATGAGCACGTCAGTAACATATATATATATATATATATATATATATATATATATATTATATATATATATATATAGTATATGTGTGTGTGTGTGTGTGTGTATGTGTGCATGCATGTATGTATGTATGTATGTAGGTATGTATTATTATTATTATTATTATTATTATTATTATTATTCAGAAGATGAACTCTATTCATATGGATACAAGGCCACTGACTTGAAATTCAAGTTTCCAAAGAATAAAAGGTTCATTAGAAAGAAGAACAAAAGATAATCAGAAATACAGAAAGAAGAGATCACTTGTTAGAGACGCAGATAAATTAACAAATAAATAAATGTATATATGCAAATTTAAGTAAATTATTAAAATACAAGGAAAAATGTATAAGGAGGCCGTTACGTTACACTGTCCAACGCTGTGAAGAATAAAGGACTTGTGAAACTGAGAAGTTAGACAGCATAGAAGGTTTCCCCCGTCTTATGACAATAAGCATAAATTGAGCAGGTTTATTTACATCTGAACATTAGATCGCTCTAATAAAAAAAAAAAAAAAAGAATTCTCTATATGAAGAGAAACATCGCAATATTGCGCTTGTCCCAAATGTGATTAAAATTAATATTTGAATTGTCACAGATTAGTTTTCCTCCCTCAGATACCTGGAATCTATACACTTGCGCATTGACGGGAATCAGTTAAGTACGATAATAGTTATGTCCTTAAGATTCACCTAGTTGTATCTAGAATAAGGTTAATTATATTCGCCTAAACAGCAGGACTAAGTAACTTCGATATTTGTCATAATGGCCTTTTTCCCTTTGACAATTCTTTAAGTGGGATGGATATCATAAACATTGACGGTGATTCCCTAGGTTATCTGGCGTATTCGTTGTTTCAAATGCCGAATTCTGACACCTTGTTTAATTCTGAAAGGTGTACAGTGGCTTTAGCCTATGAAAGCTAAAGAGTTTATTACTTAGATGTTGCAATATTTTTGTGTGTGCAGAAAATCACTCTCCCTTCACGCTAATGGAATGGTTACCAGCTACAGAGAACACAATGGAGAACTGGAGACGGGAAACAAGCGGCGTAATCATTGGGGCGTGAGGCTGACCTACCACCGCTGCTGGTATTCTGTCCCATTGTTGGACTCCAGAGCGCCCTGCCTGCAAGGGACATCATTCAGAGA
Source organism: Macrobrachium nipponense (assembly GCF_015104395.2). Taxonomy (NCBI): domain Eukaryota; kingdom Metazoa; phylum Arthropoda; class Malacostraca; order Decapoda; family Palaemonidae; genus Macrobrachium; species Macrobrachium nipponense. The sequence goes on along the minus strand of NC_087201.1, from coordinate 22,469,330 downwards.
AAGTTGCTTGAAGCAGTCATTTTCTTTCATTTAACAAACACTCGACCAATTTAGGAATGCTTCTGCCTGGCCTCATCCACGAACCGTAATTAGCAGGTAGTGCCTCGTTCTCTCTGGTGGGAGTGTGCACCACTCGCTTCGAAGTGCGAGCATCCATCCAAAATTAATGTTTTTTTTGCCTGCGCGGCAAGGAACGCCTCTCTCACGCACTCTGTTCAATATACTAAATGTATGGAACATGATTCCTGGCAATGTATTCTCATTTGTATTTGAAATCAAAAGGCCAATGGACGGACAATCTAATGCCCTTTTTAGATAAGAAAAAATTAATAAAAAAGAAGAAAAAGGTATTTTTATTTTCCTAAATAATGCATTGAATTGTTCGTCTCATTGGCCTTTGGATTTAAAATAGAAACAAGAAACCATTGCCAGGAATCGCTGAGGCTATCGCTAACAGCTGATTACCTACGGTTCGTGGACGAGGACCAGGCAGAGACGTTCCGAAAATGGTCGAGATTTATAGCGGCCGTTGTTCAAAGAAAGGAAACGACTGCTTCGAGCAACTTTTTCCAAATGAAGTCCCTTGGAGGCTGCTCTGGATGGGTCCAACTATAAGACCAAATACCAACAGTGGTGTAGGTCAGCCTCTCGCCCCAATAATTAGTAGTCTACATACGCACGCACGCACACTAATCTTACTATAATGGGCGTAATGTCTGTCCGTCCGTCTGTCTTTCAATCACGGCCAAACGGCTGGTCCGATGGGCATGAAATTTGGCGGGGTAATAGTGAGGACCCCTAAGATGGTTTATAATAGTGTTTCATCCTACCTTCCCCCACCCTCCGAAAGGGGTAGGGATGAGAAGGGATTCCACGAAGCGGAGCTGGTTCTGGCCGTGAAACGTAGCTGGTTACACCCGTTGACTTAGTTACTTTACGAATTTTCATACATCATTTCGGTATTGTTTGCTAATTTTAACAATAACAACATTAACGAAATGAATAACAGTCTGATGAAGAAGTGGTGCGCTCATTTCTATTGCATTCGAAATCAATTAAGAATATTTTATCTTTTTTATTTTTCATAGTACTGAGTAATCAAAAGTATCACGGCGCAAAGTATATTTTGTTTTTACATACAGGCATGATTTATCAGAAATTTTGATGCATATGCAGTCATACATGTATTTCATATGTATTCAATAAATTCGTTTATATGCATGTAATTGGTTTATGTATGCACACACACACACACACACACACACACACACACACACATATATATATATATATATATATATATATATACATATGAATACATAAATAAGTAAATAAATATTAATAAATACATATATAAATATATATATAGATATATCTATATATATATACATATGAATACATAAATAAGTAAATAAATATATATATATATATATATATATATATATATATATATATTATATATATATATATATATATAAAGGTTTTTTTGCCACGAAGGAAAAAATGAAAAAGCGAGAGAGCCGAGTACTTTCGGTCCAATTCGGACCGAAAGTACTTGGCTATCTCGCTTTTTCATTTTTTCCTTCGTGGCAAAAAAACTTTTATTTATACATAGCATCACGTTTTATATACTTCGTGATCAAGTTATTCATATATATATATATATATATATATATATATATATATATATATACATATATATATATATACAGAGAGAGAGAGAGAGAGAGAGAGAGAGAGAGAGAGAGAGAGAGAGAGACTGTGGAGCTGTGTACGCTGGCGCCGGCTCACTTGATACACGTACACACAAAGAACTCGGAGCGGGATCACGTTTTACTGCCAGCTAATATTATATTCCGAGTGGAGGGAGCGTGGCCGGAATTGCATACATTCAAATCTCTTTTATAGTCTCATGAACCATTCCTTCCCAGATCTGAATCTTAGGCGAAGTGCATATGCACGCGAATTTTGAATGCATTCTCTGCATTCGTACGTGGGGCGATATATATATATATATATATATATATATATATATATATATATATATATATATATATATATATATATATATATATATATATATATATGCAGGGGAAGAAAGATGTCAAGGATCTACGATGTTGTTAAGCAGTCTGGAGATAGTTGGAATGGAAGTATTGAATAATGACGAACGAGAACACAAATAACAGGCACCCTAGGCCTAATAGTATATGCTTCCATTATCCCGAGGAGGAATGGGCACCGGGAATTCGTTGTTGTTTTATAGTTATTCCTTCGATAATCTGTTGAAGTTTTTTTTTTACTTCGTGTTTTGATAAACAACCAATCATTGTTTTTCACTCGTGGGAATTTTTGTTCCCACACTTTCAAAAGCGTATCAGTTTCCACCTGGGATCCCCTTTCTGAAACTTCTCAGTCAAGATCACGATAATTACTCTTGCAGAGATATTGAAGTTTATGATGGAGTTTGAAATCTTTCCTCCGACCAGGTGTTATTTTTCTTTAACTAAAATATGATCATTTAGTCTATGACAGGAATATATTAGTTCATTTGATAGGAATATAACTTTTCAAAAAAGATCATAATTAGTTTTCGAAGAAAAGGATTATTTTTCTCCGTGAAAGGAACCCATCCTTGAAATAACTTGGATAATTAATGAGCCTAATAACCATAACTTGAGTGGGTTTGGTGTTATGTCAGCAAACTTATCAAAGTGAGAAAGTACAAACGGTGGTGCAAGAGGCCAACGGAGGAAGTGAAGCACTCGCGGGAAAAGCATCATGATAGCAAGTCACTGAACAGACAAACCAACAGACGAACCAAGAAGCAGTTTGAAGATGCAGCTGTACGACGTCGACATCAAATCTGCAGATTTCGAGCGACACCAGGCACGAAGTACTAAACTGTAACCGAGTACTAAACCTTAATATTTATTTGCGTCTGTTCCTCTTTCGGAGCGGAAACGGAGAAGAAGGATACAGAAAGAGACAAGAATGTATTAGTCTAAGGCTCATTTATCAGTGTGGCTTCAGAATGGAGAATATGAGAGCACGGATAGAGGTGTTTCGTGATGGAGGTCGGATTAAAGGCTCCAGATCATTACGAAGGACATAAGTATGTCACCAGATATCGCTTTACAGATAGCCTATACAACTGGCTGATTTGTCCACACTTCTGTTATCTGATGCGATACACAATCAAGATAACACTTGTACCCTAAAAAAAAAAAAAACGTTACTCGGAGCTATTTGTATATTACAGGGGGTCCATGTCTGATGTTGCAGGAGAAAGAAGTGGTTCCCATGCTGGGAGGAAATTCCCCATATATAATGGACGAGCCTCTTCGGGGCCTACGTCAACAATACCTTTTTTTGGGGGGAATATCTCTGCGTGATACACCAAAGTTCACGGATTGGGTTTTCAGCGTCAAATCCAGTAAAGTCGCAACAAAAGTCTAATAGGTACAGTTAAACAGCCTCGTGGTTCAAAACGCTGGATTATGTACTGAAGCAGAGAAGTAATACATATTATCTAGTTCGTTTAATCCAGATAAGCTGAATGTTATGGCATATAGTGACATAAGCGCTAAAGACAGTTTGTGTAGGTTTGGGAAGGATAAAAGGTGACGGTATTTTGGATGGGTGGGATATGCAGAGGATGGGAAGACTTGGTACCTTAGGTGTGATTCTAGAAAAAAAGGATGTGATAAATAATCAAGTAGGTCTAGGAATGGCGAAGAATGAGAGTAGAGTAGAAGGTTTCTATGAGCCTCCGAATCAAGGCCTGGTAGACAGTAAAGGTGGCTGGGAAAGAGACATGTTATTGAAGGGCTAACATGAAACAGCTGTGTGAAAAGTATTGTATTAAAGAGAAACAAGACGTAAGTAGTACACGAGGCTCTAGAATAAGCATTTGAGATGTAATGTGGAGCAAGAGGTGATCTAGTGTGAGCAAAAAAATATTATAATGAAAATGGTGTGCGTATTTGAATACGAAGAGGGGGAGGTTTTATGGTTTGGTTAAAAAATGATTTGAGAAAAGGGTCGGATACGTCTGCAAGATTGGAAATATTCTTGAACATGGAATGGTAGTATAATTCAGTCAATGGGAGATGTAGGCTGATGTTGGCAGCAGGTTATAAAGTTCTGCATGGATAGTGAGGAAAAGACTGCAGAGGCTATGGAAAGCGTTTAAGAGAAAAAGAATAGAAGTAAAAGAATGGAAGTGTTGATTCGTACAGAGCAGGGTAGCTCAAAGTGGTCGATATCGACCCCAGGGGTCAATAGGATCAGAAGGTCAAAAGGGGGTCGATGAATAACTAACGTGTCGGAGAATTAAGTTACATATACTCGTACATCTAAAGTTCCAAATATATTTTCTTACTAGGTGTTACTTTTTGTTCATCATACTGAATGTCAAGTATTAAACTAATCCTACCCTAATTAATTAAAATCGGAAGTGTTGGAGTAAGAATAAGAAACTCCAGGAGGCACTGGACAGGACAGATGGAACGACTGAGGAACTGAATGAGGGGTCGTCCCAGAAACAAGCGAGTAATTGCCAAGAGCTAACCGTAGAATCTTCTTGAAAGTAATTCATGTTTCCCACACAGATTACCCGACAGAATTCTTCGCGAACTATCCTAACCTAACCTAGCCTAACCTAACCTAGGGGCGTGGCAGAAAATCCGGGTTGGTGCAATACTGGTATACATCTCTGGAATTTGCAGACCAGGGTGTAGGGAGATTTTGAGCCTTGCCGATGAACCTTCTGTGTAAGTGTATGAAACGCCTGATGTTTTGGAAGTTTGGCTCACGGTTTTTTCTTGACTTGGGGGAATTACAAGCATGGAAATTTGCAGTGATTGCTCTTGTTTCTGCATAGCTTATCTCACGCAAACACAACTTTATGTACAATTTTAAACATCTATTCACGCATGTCTCATTTCCCAGTGCACTTTATTTACTGCTAGATATATAATAGATATATATCTATATATATATATATATATATATATATATATATATATATATTATACATATATCTAGTTTAAGGGTCCGCATCTCACGCGTCTTATATTTCGGTCGTAATGAAAGCTCGACGCTCTAGTCCCATCTCCCGGTTGTAAACTGCAGCGCAAGAATAGCGGTTCGGTTTCATGCTCCGCTTTACGACCAGCTTACTTTTAGGGGAGGCATCGCCCCATATTCAGGGGAGCAGTGCGATGTTCTCCTCTCGTTCTCTCTGCCAGTGTAACGACGGCTGGGACACTAAGAATTCTTCTCCTCTTTACTTTTTTTTAATGTGAGTGAGTTGTTCCCCCAATCTCTTCAATGATAAAACCAGGCAAATTGTGCTCATCTGGAGATTTGAATAACTAACGTCGGAAGACATCAATAATAATGGTATTGATTACGATTATACTAATGTATCGGATACGCAGACACACACACGCACACACATACTATATATATGCGAACATCCTACGTAAAGGTTACATTCACGAATCAGTCATCAATCGAAATAGGACCCACCCGATATTAGGGTACACTGCTTGATGCTGGATGTTCGAGGCAAGAAAATATGTATATATATATATATATAGATATTAATATCTATATATATATAATATAATATATGTAGACACGCACATATATACACTCATTTATATATGTGTGCTGCGTATGTTTGAATATATATACGTATTCACACATATAAATACACACACACACACACACACACATATATATACATAATATATATATATATATATATATATATATATATATATATATATATTATAAATGTATATAGTATATAGAGATATAATATATAGAATAGTGTGTGTGTATGTGTGTATGAAATATTTTAATATTTATCAAAACTTCCACTATTAAGTAAAATTAGTCTCTTCAGAGAGAGAGGAGAAGAGAGAAGGGAGCGAGAGAGAGAGAGAGAGAGAGAGAGGAGAGAGAGAGAAATCAGTTTTAAATTTAAAAACTCACTGGCTATAAAATAACGATTTCGATTACGAAGCGATCAAGACCCACGTGGAGGACGAAGTCGAAATGAATTTAGGTGTCTGTTCAGTCCTGTGGCCCTAGAGGTCATCCCACCCAGCGGAGGCTACTGCCAGACTTCGTCATCCCGATGCTAATTCGGTTTTCCGTCCCGTCACTTTCTTCTCTCGGTATTAGCGAGAGATTTCCGAGCTTCTGTTTCATACTGTCGATTTTGGACTGGCTTCCGCTTTTTTTTTTATAAAACGGGAGGCGTTTATAGCATAATTACAGAGTTTAGGTCTCTTCATGACAGGATACCGTCTAGAA
>NC_087201.1:22360500-22458000 GCF_015104395.2 Macrobrachium nipponense | reverse complement strand
TTTTATAATGAAAACCATTTAAATAAAAATAAAAACACAATTTGCGGAGAGAAACCTCTGTAAGCGTGAAGCCCCGGGCTCATGTTACCCCTTCAACTTTATTTCGCCCGAAGATCAACGAAAACCAACGCACGGAATAAAAAAAAAAAAAACGTTTCACTGCTTTAAATAGCAGGTTATTGTAAAAAATAAGGGGGGTAGTGGCGTGAGTTTCTGAACCCTTTGATATACAAAAAGGATCAATAGTGTTATGTACATATTCTGTGTCTATATCAAGGTCGTGAAAACCTTTATGTGTGCCACAGTCTGTCCGAAGGTCAACGGACAAACAATCCGAATTATGTTCTTTCCGCAGTCGGGATTCAGGCTATTCTTTGCTTCTCCTCCTCGCATTTGCTTTCGTTTTTTCACGCCACCGGGAAGATCGGAGCAAAGGGATGCCCGTGCTACCTATCCGCCACTACATGAAATAAAAACATTTGTTTGAGAGACTTTATTCCGTATCTGAAGTCAGAGCGGAAAATGAAATGACAAGATTGTGAGTAATTTCATTCATGAACAGCCTTCTCTGCCCATTTCCTGATTGAGACGGGAAGAAGAAAAAACCGCGACGGCAATTCAGCCGCTGGAAAGATGGGATGTCATAGCATTTAGTGAGAAGGACGACAGAAAATTTGAAATAGCTCTTGAAAAAGGACAAAATCAGCCGTGAGAACATCTTGGATAGACGTTGCTACCGAAGCTGGATGCTACCTAGGTCTAGTTTAAAGGGAAATAAAAAAAAAAAAAATAAGAAAGGTTATTGGTGTTTGCACGGATTCGGTGGTAAAACAAAACCTTGGAAAATTAATTGCGTAGCACTGGCGTGGATGTTAATGGACATTTGATGATTCGGGAATTTTCAGAGCGATCTGAAGACTAAATTTGTGTGGTGATATGTGGCTTAAGCAGTTTGGTACTGATTGGTGGTGTTATTTCTTAAGCCAACTGATTTTAAGTGACCTCGCATTATTTCATGCTCTCTGCGTCGATTGTGAAGTAATCACAATAACATGGAAGCAAATGAACAGGACATTTAGTCATCAAGGATGACATTGTTGAAAGTTTCTGAAATATTTAGTTTTTGGAAGTCAGACTGAGAGGAATTTTCAAAAATAAACAAGCAAAATATGCATTTATCCTACAGTGTATAATGCTGTATGAAACTTTCAACCCACGACCCTTGAAACTCGCAGCCCCACCACGGTGCTGGCTTGCGTTATTGGCACCTATACCGGTGTCAGACGCACGATCATGAAAAAATTTAGCCTTAAATAAAATAAAAACTACTAAAGCTAGAGGTCTGTAATTTGGTATGTTCGATGATTGTTGGATGGATGATCAACATACCAATTTGCAGCCCTCTGGCCACAGTAGATTTTAAGATCTGAGTTCGGACAGAAAATGTGCGGAAAAAAAAATAGCCATCTTAATAGATTCATTTCTCAGAACGAGAGCCACATCTCGATCTTCTTCTTAAAGAGATTATTCCGAAGGCCAGAACGCTCTTGACCACGTGGGAGTCACCATCCATATACTACCTGAAATCATTCTGAACGCCGGTTCGAAGTTATTGATGGACGAGAGATAAAAGGACGAGTTTGTCCTTGAACTCTTTGGATCTCTGGGCGCAAACAAGTAGACTTTGATCCATAGGGATGGTCGGTACCTCTGCCAAATTTGGTGCTCGTAGGTGTGCTGATTTTTGTCAATGTGTCATAAGAGATGAAAGAGAGTAGTATGACGAGGTGAGATATAGGTAAAAGGACTGAAAATCAATGATTGGGTAGATAGGTAGACAAGCAGATAGACAGATGAAGAGAGGTAGAGAGAGAGAGAGAGAGAGAGAGAGGAGGAGAAAGAGAGAGAGAGCATGAAAAATAAGCACATCTTGCTAGAGTGAGTTTAGCAACAGCATTCTAAATAGGGAACTGAACAAAGCAGGGGAGGAAGACACAGCCGCGAATAAAAATTAATTTAACAATGAAAATGAGCAACAAAAGAAAAAAAAGTAAGGGGGTTTGGGGGGGGGGGGCGAGTCGAAGGCAACTGCGAAATGTCCAAAGTCCGTTACAGATGATTTTTCTTAGATATCGTAAGTAAATATTGGTAAGGATTTGTCAAGGCTGATACATATTAACCAATCCTTGGAGTATAACAAAAAAATTTGAGTGTATTTTGTCTTTAGTTTTCTACTTAGTGGGGGTAGGTTACCGATGGAGGAGGGTCGAAAGGTTTGGGGCATGGGGTATGGTAGGATGAGGGACTGAGAGAAGGGGGGGGAGGGTGCCTGATTTCATGGGTGTAATGCATTCTGAACGACTTGGTCTTATTATGAAAGCATTCAATCGGCGGAGAGCTCTTGGCAAAAGAATGCAAATGCTTCAATTTCCTCAGATTGAATATTTTAGTATAATGTCCCTGGTTCTCGATTCCAGGGATTTTGTCTTTATTCGTTCTCCGTTCTTCGCCAAACTTCTCTTATTCAATTTATAGTTTTTTGTGCCATTTAAGGACGAATTGTTCTGACGAAACTTGTCGGTCAAGATTATTGATTCCTTTTTTTTAAAATTATAGTATAAAAGGGAAAGAGAACGATGATAAACGGATATTTAGAATTTTATTATCGTAATTAGAAAAACCTTCAAAACTGGTTACAGAATTCTTTAAAAAAAACTGTAAAAAGGGGGAAACTGAATGGGGTTAAAACGGTCCGGGAAATTTAGTGCATTTGCAAAGGACAAAAGCAAGAAGAATGAGGAGACCCTAGGAAAAAGCATTACTTCGAACCTCAAAGACAATGAGAGATCGTCCACTTAAAAAAGTGAAGCCTTGAGATTCAGAGAAAATGAAGCCTCTGAGAATTTCAGAGCAAGAGGCTACATGAAAGCAACTGGAAAAGGGAAAAATGGGAATCAAAAGCAACTGGAAAAGAGAAAAATGGGAATCAAAAGCAACTGGAGAAAAAGGAAAAAAATGGGAATCAAAAGCAACTAGAAAAGAGAAAAATGGGAATCAAAAGCAACTGGAAAAGAGAAAAATGGGAATCAAAAGCAACTGGAGAAAAAGGGAAAAATGGGAATCAAAAGCAACTGGAGAAAAAGGGAAAAATGGGAATCAAAAGCAACTGGAAAAGAGAAAAATGGGAATCAAAAGCAACTGGAGAAAAAGGAAAAAATGGGAATCAAAAGCAACTGGAAAAGAGAAAAATGGGAATCAAAAGCAACTGGAAAAGAGAAAAATGGGAATCAAAAGCAACTGGAGAAAAAGAAAAAATGGGAATCAAAAGCAACTGGAAAAGAGAAAAATGGGAATCAAAAGCAACTGGAAAAGAGAAAAATGGGAATCAAAAGCAACTGGAGAAAAGGAAAAAATGGGAATCAAAAGCAACTGGAATATGGAAAAAATGGGAATCGAAAACAACTGCAAATGGGTAAAGGGGAAACAAAAGTAACTGGAAAAGGGGTAAGTGGGAAACAAAAGCAACTGGAAAAGGGAAAGGGGGAAGTAAATACGACTGGAATAGGAAAAAATGGGAATAAAGCAAATGGAAAAGGGAAAAATTAAAAACAAAAGCAGCTCGAAAATTGAAAAAGAGGAAACAAAAATATCTGGAAAAGGGAAACGAGGGAAACAAAAGCAACTGGAAAAAGAAAAAGAGGGAAAAAAAGCAACTGGAAAAGGAAAAATGATAAACAAAAGTGACTGGAAAAGGGAAAAATGGAAAACAAAAGCAACTGAAAAAGGGGAATAATGAAAAAAGAGCATCTGGAAAAGGGAAACGTGTGAAACAAAAGCAACTGGAAAAAGGGGAAACAAAAGCAACTGGAAAAAGGGGAAACAAAAGCAACGGTAAAGGGGGAAAATGGAGAACGCTTTCTTCGAGAGGGAGACAAATGAACGACTATTGTCAGATGAAAGAAGTATTTTGTTCCAAGAGTGTTTTAGGCTACTGTTTGCCCAAGGCTGCGCATTCATCGGCTGTTTCAATATTTGGTAGATCAACACTGTTAATTTCTAATCCTTCGAATATGTAACGCAGCTGAAATACCGCTATTTCTTAAATGAGAGAGGATAGTGCCAATTTTGAGAGAGAGAGAGAGAGAGAGAGAGAGAGAGAGAGAGAGAGAGAGAGAGAGAGAGCATCATAGGATGGAAGGGAGTTTAGTTCTTCATTTAACCTCGGAGATCTCGTCATTGTGGGAGAGATTATGTGCAAATTTTTCCTATGAAGTGGAAACGATCAGAACTCGGTGCATAATTTTACGGTGAGCTGTGTGTTGACTCTGGCCGGATTTTTACGCTTAAGTGGAAATGATTTTCAACTTGATTCTAATTTTTTTTTTCAAGTCGAAATGGGAGAGATACTGAGAATTCTATGCCGAGAAATAGAAAAAAAAGATTCTCTACGTATTTCTACGATGAAGATACGAAGATTTTGTAGATAATTCATTCGGGAGACGTTAGGACTTTAGCATGTCTTGCGGCAAAGTAAGTAAAATCCAATCCTAGTTCTCAAGGCGGCGCGGTAATGATTCTGAGTACGTTTTTGTGGTAAAGTGGGAATGGTTATGTCCGTATTTCTATGAAGTTGGGAAGATAACGCTCATAATATGAAAAGATTTAATTTATGTTTGGATTTCAAAGTAGGAAATATTAAATCCTCGCTTCTGGGTAACGTGGTAATGATTCTGCGCCAATGATCTTGATTGAAAGTGGAAAGATTCTGGCCACATCTTCTGGCAAAGATGAACATTGTTGCGGCGTTTTTTTTTTCTTTATGGTAAAGTTGGAGAGATTCGATCCATAATTTGATGATGAGGCGGGAAAGATTCTGCATTTTTTATGTGTGTGTTTTTATGTTTTTGGCAAAGTCGAAAATGTCCTGTTAATATCTTAATGATGAAATGAGAGAAATTCTGTCCGTATTTCCATTATGAGGTGGGTAAAATTCCGCATTTAGTTTCGTGGAAATCTGGGCAGAATGTGTTCATGCTTCCATGATGAGGCCGAAGAGGGGAATGATCCTGTCCAGGTTTGGAGTAATTGTAACTGTAATTTTACTGAAATGTAATGAATTACAGAATTTCGTGTGATCGTAATTGTAATTGAAAATGAAATTATCTTGAGTAATTGTAACTAAACTAATCCAGGATGATATAATTTGTAATTTTATTGTGATTATAAAACTGAAGTGGTAAGGGTCGGGCTCCATTGGGAGTGATGGGTTGCTGATAAGACTTAAGTGCTGTTTTAATTTAATATGGCCCCTGCTCTTCTGTCACTTAAAATTCTGGAAATAAATTATGTAACCCTATTAGCTCCATTTACTCACCTCAATAGACTGTCTCCTGTGCCAAAGATTAACGTTTACTCTCGCACCCAAATCCCTTGCAATTGTTACTGTAATTATAGTTGAATTTGTTGTTAAGCAATTGTAATCGTAATGTAATACCTGTTTCCAAATGTCATTATAATTGTAACTGTAATTTAAATTTTTTTTAAGAAATTGTAATTGTAGTTATTTATTTATACAAGTGTAATTACTCCAACCATGAAAGGAATAATTCAAAAGATTTCTACGCCAGGCGGGAGATTTTGTTTAAGTCTGTCTCGTCATTTGGGAATATCTCATCCATATTGTAATTGGGAACAGTTTGAGGCTCATTCCATATTTTTATGGTAATCTGGAACAGATTCTAGCCATTGTTTTTACTGTGAAGTGGGGAATATTCCTGTTCATATTTTTACTGTGAAGTGGGGAATATTCTGTTCATATTTTTACTGTGAAGTGGAGAATATTCTATTCATATTTTCAGTCATAAGTGAACAATATTCTCCCCATATATTTATTATAAATTGAGCAATATTCTTCCCTTATTTTTAAGTGTGGACAGATATAGATTCCCTCCATGTTTTGTCTGGTTGGATGAATGACAGTCTTAATATTTTTTCTAAAGTGAAGGTTAATTTCTATCCAAATTTCAAAGGTAAAGATATAAAGATAAATGGGAGGAATTATGTTCGTATTTTTATGGAGACGTGGAAGATATAACATCCATATCTCACGTTGAGATGAGAGAGTTTGAGAGACTCTGTGCCCTTGGATAGATTATGGCCAAATATTTGCTTACACAAGGAGTAAGCCTACAAACTACTTTTATGTTGTTGTTCTTGTTGAGAGTGTAGGCCTATGGAAGAGGCTTAAAAGGCCTGAAAAAGGTGTTTCGCATTGAGTTAAATATACAGGAATTTCAGGGTAGGATATTCATGATTTATTCATGAGGATGAAAATGTAAAAAATGAATAATGTATACGTTAAACAGTACAGAAAAAATAGTTCTAAAACAATGAAGCGTATTATTAATTTTCGTTGGTGAAACAAGGCTCTATTTGACCGCAGATTTTAGCGCTTTTTGATTTACGTGGAAATTTCGGAATATAATGTTTACAACTTATGCGTGAGGGGAAAACATTGCTAGCGTCCCAAGTAAACTGGAAGTCGGATCACGCGTTGTTTGAAGTGAAGTCTAAAAGAGTCCATCCGCAAAAGATTCCATCATCATTTTATATTGAAGTGGGAAAGCTTGGGCCCCATACTACCATAATGAAGTGGGAGAGACTTTTTTGCACAACTTTATGATGAAGTTCGAAAATATATATATATTTCCAGGCGAAGTGAATTACTATATAAAATTTGGTTCATATGAAGCGATGGCAAGTATCATAAACTTATAAAAGAACACACTAATGTATAAAAACTACGCAGATTATTCACACACATCCGTACCTTTAAAAATGTAAGTAAATGAAAAACAAATGATTTAAATGTAGGTAAACTACAAATCCCTTTCATAAATCCCATAAAGGAATCAAGCAAAACCTCTCCATCCAAAATCTCAGCTAGAGATTTCAGCTGAAGGCCACACACACTCTCTCTCTCTCTCTCTCTCTCTCTCTCTCTCTCTCTCTCTCTCTCTCTCTCTCTCTCTCTCTCTCTCCTACGCACCAGAAATTGTTCAACTGACATTAACCTGACACAATGAGCACGCAACGACCCACTCTACCATTTAAAATATATTCACGATTGATGTGGGCATCCTCCATTCCAGTCGGTCTAAAACGGCTTCCACCTTACAGTATTCGGATTCCTGATGCTTTAATAGTTGTCATTATTGTTTTACCTAATTGGTCTTTTCGTATCAGTGTAAGGGGGAAACTTTTTTTATGTTAGTGTAAAGAATAGTACAAATCGTTCGCCTCCTCGCTGGGCGTGAAAACGCCATCCATTCATGAGTTTCTGCGAGTACTGCAGTATCCTATTAAATAATGACCACCCTCTCCCGAAGGTGAAATACACCGAAACTTCGAAGCGTCGCGAGGAAACACGAGTTTCGTGGGCAACGGAGTCAATTTCCATAGTAGTCTCATATTTGTCTCGTGTAGTAGAGATTTGCCCCTTCCAGCGTATTTCGGATTTCATCTGGCTCAAGGTGTCGATATTCCAGAGTACAAAGAGCTGCCATCTCACGGCATTCAATGAAAACCAGAAAGGAATCGACGTAGCTACCAATATTCACTATGTAATGAGTTGGAATACAGAAGTGGTAGGAATGATAAAGTTGCAGTAATCAGGAAACATAGAGTCTACGCTAGTTACGGAATAGGCCGACGGTTTGACGATAGAGGATTTGAGCAGATTCTGCATGGATGAGATGCCTGTGAAGTGAACGTTTTCTGCTTGGGTGTCTGAAAGACTAATGTTTCCGTGGCCTATCCTGTTTAGGCGACCATTTATCCCAGCCAAATTTTGGCCCATTCTTCCAGCTCTCTTTTTCCATAATCTATTTTTTTCCCTTTCCAGAGGTTGTTATGTCACTTCCGTTGGGGCAAACCGCTTTCCTTTTCTTGGGGTTTGTGCTATAGGAAGCAGTTTGGGGACAATTTCCGTCGCCAAAAGGTTTTCTCATCTTGAACGTAAGATGTGGTTTTACTTGACATTGTATTGAATCATTCTCACATTAATTGAATGTTTTGTTTTTGTTCTCTGTCTAAATTTTAAAAACATTTTTTATTGTAAGAATAATCTTACTTCCATTATGTTGCTATCGTTCTTTTATTTCTTTGCTCTCTGGCTAAATTTCAAAAACACTTTTTTAATTGGTAAGATTTTCTCACTTCCGTTTTGTTGCTATAGTTCTTTATTTATTTCCCACCTAATTCTAGGGTACGTGCGATGCTGCGAGAGAACAGCATCAATATTACATAAGTATCAGAAGAGTGCCGTTGATATCCTTTATAGGCTCCTCCGGGTATCTAAGCTGTCAGCGGAGGAAGCTGAACCTCTCGCTTTGAAAAGAACGCTACTTTCGCACAAGGGTAGAAAGTATGGAAATCAAGATGGCCGCCAGTGGAAATACTTTTATGGCCGGGATTCATTGGCTGTAAAAGTGTTTTACGGGAGAAATCGCATCAGGGTAATCTGCCATTTCCCGACACCTCTCGGCCATCAGTGCTTTGCGCCCGAGGTCTGCGCTGCGCGATCTTCCAACGATTCAATGTCATCAAATTACTTTTTCCTCTTTTTTCTTCTGTTTTTTTTTTCTCGGTAACTGAACCCGCTTCAAAAGATGATGGCGAAGGAAGATTAAGAGGAAGAAATCGAATTACAGAGGGAGAAAGAAGGAGAAAGAAGATAGGAAGAGGAAAGGAACCTAGAGAGTAAAAGGAGTAAGGAGACGAAATCGAATTACGGAAGGGGGAGAGGAGAAAAGGTAGCGAGGGGAGAAGCACAAAAAGAGGGGGAGTAGGGGGAAGAAGAAGAAGAGGAGGAGGAGGAGGAGGAGGAGGAGGAGGAGGAGAGAGAAAATAAAAAAAGAATAAAAATAAGGAGAAACTCTGCAATACAATAGATTCAATTTTTCTTTCCAGGTTTTTATGGCGAAGAATTTTTTGTTCGCGGCATCGTTTCCCCCGCCTTTCTTCGGCTTGTATGTTTAGGGCAAGGGGATTGGATGCGCTTACGGAACATTTGACAGGTAACTTTTCTTTAAAAATAAAAGTATCCTTATTTTTGTATGAGTATTTATGAGACTGAAGATAAATTCACTGCCTCATATTAACAATATCATCCATAGTACTTATTCTCCAGCTTACCACATACCACTGCCACATTCGACAGACTGCTTTATGCAATCAATCATTTGCATTAAGATACAAGAACGTTTTTCCCGGAGACTTTTGCAATAGGATCTAATTGAGATCTCTACTCATTTTTTCTCAGTTCATATAGATCTGCCCAGGCAGAGGAGAAAATGAACGATATAATACATAATGAACTTAACAATAAATGAAAAGAAACAGACGCTAAATAATGCACTCTTCATATGTGCATTAAGAAACTGATTCGTCTGAAGTTTAGCTTTTTAATGAAATTCTCACAGTATTCCCCCGAAGAACCTTTCTCTCTCCCGATGGTTATCGAGTGATTATCACTCAATGGAACACCTTGAGTTCTACTACGTGACTTAATGAAAACTAAGTTCAGGAAATTAAAAATATTCTCTAGCTGTATCGTCTAAGTAGATTTAACGATTTCTGTGTTACCACGGTTTATTCATCGGCCATATTTTGATTTTCTACGTATTTGCACATAATGACGTTCACACTTTAGCATAATAATACACAAATTATATATATACACACATACGTATATATATGTATATGTATATATATAAAGTACACGAATTCATGTATCACGGAAATAAAGTTCTGACTCACACCGGTTAGCTTGTAACTTTTTTTAATACAAATCTCAGCTAGATACCATCCCATCAAGTTTTAGTGAGGTCCTGTTAGTAGATATATATATATATATATATATATATGATATATATCTATATATATATATATAATATATATATATATATAATATATAATATATACGTATTATAGTCTATACATATATATATGTATATATATATGTGTGTATATATATATAGTATATATATATATATATATATATATATACATATATATATATATAGGCATGTATGTATGTATGTATCTATGTATGTATGTATGTATATTGCTTGAAGTATTCACTTCTTTGCAGCCTTCTATGATAATATATGTAGAGAAGAAGCACAGAGGAACAGGGAACATCTAAGGACCGGTTCCCCTTTAAATTAAGTTTTGTCCATTAACTGAGTCAGGGTCCGCACTTTCCCCTCACTAAATCTCTTGAAAGCTCTCAACTTAATCTGTTTTATGACTTTCAATGGCCGAAGACTTTTCCTACCCACGAACCGTCTCCTTCGAGGCGGCGGCGCCGCCCACCTGCGTATAGCCTACAGCAGGACGCATTACTCCTCAGCAAGAACTCAAGAACTCAATTCCCGAACTGTACCCCAGTTTCCAGACCTTCCCTGAAAAGAGCAGGGAACCACATCCTGAAAATTAACCATAGAATCTTCTTGAGAATAATCTCGTTATGTTTCCCACACCAACATTCCTAACCTAACCTAACTCAACCAGAGTTAAAAAGGGCAGAAACGAAGAAGCAGAAAGACGACTGTCCCAGTTACACGATGCATGCAATGACCTCAGAGCTATCGCTCGATCTCTTTCTCTGGCCGATCGCCTTACCTATACCTGCCGAGTGCTACCTTAAGGTAACCAAGGAACTTCGCTAAAGGGACAAAGGTATTACTCTTATCTCGATTCGATTCCATTTCCCCGTGCATTGTGCTAGACCCTCAGTGTAAAGAATAATTCCACTGGACTTAGCTTGACGTTACTCTTTCAGCTTTCAGCATTCCCTTAGAATAATTAGACTGTGTTTTGGCTTACCCAGGGATCGTGTTCCTTATCTCTCCAAACATTACAGAAAGGGTGTGTGAAACTCTGAAGAACACCTGTAACCTACGTCCATTAATCAAGCCTTCAAGCTGATTTTATTTATGTCATATTGTTAATTGTGCGGCGCTCCAGTTATTTTGTCTTGATTTGTCTTGTGTCATTCCACTTGAGAGGTGCCAAGAAACCAGCGTTTACGGTTCTTTGTTATTGATCTGATTTAATGTAAATACATTCAATTAACTTTGACCTAGAATTTCTCTCCTTGGTCCTTCCCTTTACTTGAATCATAATTCTCCTAGTATTTATTTCTTCCACGAAGTGTTGGTTCCTGGTTAGATGCGCTAACTTTCAAGGTGAAAGCTTGCAATTAAACCAATGCTTCAAGTATATATATATATTATATATATATATATATATATATATATATATATATGTATATATATATATATATAATATATATATATATATATATATATATATATTGGAATGTATTTATATTTCATTTATATCGAGTAACATGACGTGCAGACGTGTTTCATCCCTGCCGTCAAATTTCGAAACCATATTTTCCGAACTGGAAATATTTTCTTGTAATCTAAATGACGTTACTTCACCGGATGCGTGAGCTAAACTTCTCCTGACAAGACTTATATATACAGATGACATCTTTTGCGAGATATGGTCATCTGACTTTGCGTTCAATATGTACAAAAAAATGAGATGCGTGCTGTACACCTGTCTCTACAGGGTTAAGGGTTACACCAAGATACTTTAAATATACACAGAGTATATTTGAAGGACCTTGAGCTCGACCTCTAGAGCAAGAGCCTGTGCAAGCTGAAGACTGACTTAATCTGGCTTCTAGCTTTTCGTGTGGGATTTATACCTTTACATCCAAAAGGAAATATTCACCCTAGGACGTCATCGGGGAAGATGTTGAAGTATTTCAAAAGAAAACTGACACATATTTCCTTCGTTACCAAAAGCATCTGGCATTTTGAAATCCGCAATAAGAAAAATATCTAACAAAAAAAAGTCAATTCAGATTAACGTGGCATAACAAAAAATAATTCAAGTTTAGTCTGAAAATTTAAAATAATCGAATTATGCTGCGAAAGGAATCCTTTAGTTTCATCTATGCTTTCAATTTTGCGTTTTAGAATTGATCCTCAGAGACCAAACGGCATAATGAATGTAGAAGCAAAACTTGGCAAATGATGAAAATGATCATATTACTTCGTTTATTATAATATGAATTGTACTACATAGCAGGGCTAACGAGAGAGAGAGAGAGAGAGAGAGAGAGAGAGAGAGAGAGAGAGAGAGAGAGAATCATATATGTATCTCATTCGACAACGTTCATCTCCAACTCTGGTGGCCTGTTCGCCGGCCAACGATCCCGTCTCTCTCTCTCTCTCTCTCTCTCTCTCTCTCTCTCTCTCTCTCTCTCTCTCTCTACATTTGATTGAAATCCAATGAAAGAAACCTTGGATCCGCATCCTGGCCCACATGCAGCCCCCAATTTAATCAACTCTTTCAGGGTCCATAACTGACCGCAACAATATTTCATTAAAATCCATCAGCAACTTTTGCGATTTCTGGTGGAAGAATGACACATAAATCTCGGAGTGTTATTTGCATCCGCGTCAAAAATCTTACACTTTTCTTTGGTGTCTAGTTAACCCCTCATCAGGATTTAGTTGAAAGACTTCGTTAACCTTTTGGGACTTAAAATGGGCGAGGACAGACGGACTATAATACACCGACGTCAAATATCATGGAAGTGGTAAAAGATAAATCTCCAGACAGCCGCAGTTCCTGATTCAAACAGCATTTTGACATATTTCAGCATATAAAACTAATTTTCTTTAATATCAGTTTTCGGAATAAAAGGAATTGCTTATATTAGAAATTAAATCATTGTTAACTGCGGTCGTATATGTTAAGCTGTGAAACATAATCTTGGAAATAGGTTTTGACTGCACGTTGCATTTTTTGGATGTACGTAGTTAGCAGACATTTCATGCAATGAAATATCATGTAATAAATACAACATACTTACCTTTCTCAATACGTATATATCGTTTCTATTTTGATCATCCATTTGTCTTTACCATTGAGAGTCGCGAGGTAAAAGTTGAATATTCAAACGACATAATATTGGCTTGGGTGTCATTTAGATCACGTTTTACGACTGCAGTTTATGGGTAAGCGTTTCTTGCTTGCATCAATTAATTCGCCAGATCAACGCATTAGGTCTATTGCATGGTATCGTTTGGAAACGGGTTCTAAATCCACAGTGATCGGAAAGCCAAGTTAGAATCCCTTTTCGGATATTTGCTGGAAACTGGTTTTAAGTCCGCAATAATCGGAATCAAAAGTGGCTGGGTGTCTCATGAACCAAGCTGCGTCAACAAAGCGATGATGCAACTCCTGTACTGTGTAACAGGAGAGTAAGAGATTCCTCTCCACAGGGACAACTTTTCTTTTAGTTTTCTGTAAAAAGTTAAGTATATCAGCTCTCCGAGGACTGGCCCGAAGGATTAGATATTTTGACGTGGCTAGGAACCAATTGGTTACCTAGCAACGCCACTTACAGCTTATTATTGTGGGATCCGAACCACATTATATCGAGAAATGAATTTCTATCACCAGAAATAAATTCCTCTGATTCCGCGTTGGCCGAGCCGAGAATCGAACTTCGCACCACTGATTGGTAGCCGAGTGCGAAATCAAACTCGTCCAACGAGGAATTAGTTTTCTGTAAAAGAAAACTATTGTGCCGGCTTTGTCCGTCCGCACTTTATTCTGCCCAACATCAGATTTTAAAAACTTAGAGGGCTGTAAATTGGTATTTTGATCATCCGGCTTCCAATCATCAATCATACCAATTTGCAACCCTCTAGCTCCAGTAGGTTTGGTTTTATTTAAGGTTACATTTAGCTATGGATCGTGCATCTGGCAGCGCTTTCCGGATTCACGGAACGTACCCTCATTCTACCGCATCTGGTAAGCAACTGAAACACTACTGGTCATAGCTGATTATTTTATACAGCATTATACATTATACAGAAAACATTATACATTGTACAGAAAACTCTATTATAACACTTTTTCATTTGGTATTTGTCTTCAGTCATTCATAAATGACAATTTATTTAGAAAATGTTTAATTCATCTTCCGATTGACTTATTGATTGAATTATAGACTTTTGGCATTATGCTAAGCACTGGGGCAACTAAGGCCATTCAGCACTGAAACGGAAATTGACACTGAAAAGATTTGGAAGGTGTAACAGGAGGAAAACCTCAAAGCAGTTGTACTATGAATCAATTGTTAGAGAGGGTGGACAGTAAGATGGAAGAAAGAGATTATGAAAGGAGGTACAGTAAAAGGAATGAAAGGGGGTTGTAGCTAGGGGCCGAAGGAATGCTGCATAAAACTTTTACGTAATGCCTACATAGCACCGCTTGAGGTGCACTGTCGGCATGTAATTCATCTGATAGAACTCTTGATTTAGAAGCGAAGTATTTTGGGTGAGAATTGAAAAACAATTTGCATTGAATGAGAAAAAAGTTCTATTAATTTCCTGAAAACCTTTCGTGGATTGGCACACATATATAAACAATATATAATATATACTACAATATATAATGATAACAACAAAATGATAATCTATCGTCGTTAACAGATATAATCATTAATAAGTATTTTCCAGTAAAGTAATTATTGCTATTCTTTCCATTCGACGTTTCTTTTATGTGAATAAATTAGGGAGAATATATACAGATGATTATTAGGTTAGTTCGATCTGAATAAATTGATGCAGTGCGACGGAGGACACAACATAATGTGATACTCTCTGTGTTTTAAAGATTGTAATCTGATGTAATTACATTTAGATATTGCACAAGTAAATAGAAGCGCTGTCCACGGGAATATTACTCATGGTATTGTGAGGAAAGCCTCTCTCTCTCTCTCTCTCTCTCTCTCTCTCTATCTCTCTCTCTCTCTCTCTCCTCAAAGAAACCATAAAAACATGGAAGTAACGGGAAATAATCTCTCTCTCTGTTTCTCTGTCTCTCTCTCTCTCTCTTGAAAGATGTGTACGACAGTAAAACTGTAAACATGGAAGTAAAGTGTAATAATGTCTCTCTCTCTCTCTCTCTCTCTCTCTCTCTCTCTCTTGAAAGATGTGTACGGGACAGTAAAAATGTAAACATGGAAGTAAAGTGAATAATTCTCTCTCTCTCTCTCTCTCTCTCTCAAAGAAACTATAAACGTGGAAGTAACGGGAAGTAATATCTCTCTCTCTCTCTCTCTCTCTCTCTCTCTCTCTCTCTCTCTTTTGAAAGATGTGTACGAAAGTAAAACTGTAAACATGGAAGCAAAGTGTAATAATGTCTCTCTCTCTCTCTCTTTCTCTCTCTCTCTCTCTCTCTCTCTCTCTCTCTCTCTCTCTCTCTCTTAAGCATGACGCACAAAATAAAAAAGAAAGCTCATCCGAAATTTAATCTCTTTTTCTTCATGAAGGCATATTATCTCTTTCCCTGTTTCCTAGGTAACAGGTATCGCTCTCTCTCTCCCCCTAAAGCAAGAAATATAATACAGTTTATGAAATAATTCTCAACTCTCTCTCTCTCTCTCTCTCTCTCTCTCTCTGTCTGTCTGTCTCTCGCTCTCTCTCTCCTTCACGTAAGGAAGATGTAGAGGAAAATAAAAAAGTAATGTGAAAATAATATCTACCTCTCCCCCCCCCTCCATCTCTCTCTCTCTCTCTTTCCTAAAAAAAAAAAAAATCGTATCTCTGTTTATATGTCTATACAGCTTTCTGGAGCAAGACTCCTTCCAGACTCTCAAATCCCAAGGGAAAAGAGGGTTCCACATTGAATAAAAGCAAAAGGGAAATCTCCCCTCCACTTCTTTTCTTAATCAGACATCCTTACCCTATGATAGCAGCGCCTTTCAGATCTCCTAAATGTCCCATTTGTGAGCCACTTCGAATGTCCCAGATGTCCCAAGGGTGATTAAAAGACGGCCGCGAATATAAAAAAGGAATATTCATAAGTCGATGGACCCTCTGAAGAAACCTCTACAAGAGGGAGGTCTAGAATACGCCCCGTTTTATTATGGCTCCAGGATATGTTCAGAATCCGTCTTTGGTCTCTAGTTAACCTCTCATTAGGATTTAATTGAACGGCTTCATTAACCTTTTGGGTATAATGGACGAGGACAGAATGACAGATATTGAAGATCATATACGCCTTCTTTCGAAAGCTTAGATATTTGAATGAAATATTCTATACTATACAAAATATTTTTTGAAGAACTCACAACTGAACTTCCCTTCCAGTAGTATATTATGGAATGAGTTCTATTCTGTACCATAAAAACAAGGCGTGATCCAACTTCCAGCTTATACTCGGGACGTTTGCAAGATTCTTTCCCTCACGCATAAGTTGTAAACATTCGATTCCTAACTTGACGTGGTCTTCGTAATTAACACTCATACTTAGAGGTCCTCATACTGACAACAAGGATCAAATAAAAAAGACACAAATTAAACACGTTCATAAATTCTCAGTTATAAAAAGAAACAGGAAATAATCGAACAGAAACGAAGCCTTGTGGAGCCTTGTTTCACAAAGGAAAATTAAAATAAAGACGTTATATTTTATTAGAAATAATTTTTCTGTCCTGTTTAGCATGCATATTATTTATTGTTTTTTTACATTTCATTGTAATAAATAAATCATAAATGTCCTTTCCTAAAATTCCTGTACATTTTAATTCAGAGTAAAACCCATCCTTCAGACATTTTAGGCTCCTCCATAGATCTTTCTTAATCCCCTTACAAGAACAAGAACAAGAACAACAATAACAACAAACAAAGTAGTTTGTAGGCTTACTCCACGAGTAAGCAAAAATTCTTAGGTTGTTAGAACAGAGGAATATCATTGTAAGGCTGTTTTAAAAAGTTTCCTTTTTAACGTGTGTATATATAGTATATATATATATTATATATATATATATATATATTATATATAATATATATATATATATATATATATATATATATATATATATATATATATATATATATATATATATATAGATATATAAATAGATAGATAGATATAGGAATCTGTATGTATATATATGTATCTGATATATCGATATATATATATATATATATATATACCGATATATATATATATATAAGTCATATCACATTTCCGTGATTCATATACATATATCGAGCTACAATGTCCTTTAATATCTAATTCGCTCTACCTCGGAATTAATATATTTTCATATATGCTTAACCGAAGGGGAATTTTTTCTCGATAATAGATTTGCCTGGACCAGGGCGCGAACCTATGGATCCTTTCAAATCCAGGAACGTCAGTGAAGCTTTTCCTACTACACCACCGCGAGAGGTTAAAAGTTCATGTCGCCTCTCACCCTCATATACCTTTCGCGCGCAGGTAATTAGTTGGTTTGGAGACAACATCAACCCACCTCGACTCTGGTAGTGTTTGTAGTGCTTTTGACAGCACGTAGCCAATCTATAAGTCATATCACATTTCCGTGATTCATATACATATATCGAGCTACAATGTCCTTTAATATCTAATTCGCTCTACCTCGGAATTAATATATTTTCATATATGCTTACCTGAAGGGGAATTTTTTCTCGATAATAGATTTGCCTGGACCAGGGCGCGAACCTATGGATCTTTTCAAACCCAGGAACGTCAGTGAAGCTTTTCCTACTACACCACCGCGAGAGGTTAAAAGTTCATGTCGCCTCTCACCCTCATATACCTTTCGCGCGCAGGTAATTAGTTGGTTTGGAGACAACATCAACCCACCTCGACTCCGGTAGTGTTTGTAGTGCTTTTGACAGCACGTAGCCAATCTATAAGTCATATCACATTTCCGTGATTCATATACATATATCGAGCTACAATGTCCTTTAATATCTAATTCGCTCTACCTCGGAATTAATATATTTTCATATATGCTTAACCGAAGGGGAATTTTTTCTCGATAATAGATTTGCCTGGACCAGGGCGCGAACCTATGGATCCTTTCAAACCCAGGAACGTCAGTGAAGCTTTTCCTACTACACCACCGCGAGAGGTTAAAAGTTCATGTCGCCTCTCACCCTCATATACCTTTCGCGCGCAGGTAATTAGTTGGTTTGGAGACAACATCAACCCACCTCGACTCCTCACGGAAATGTGATATGACTTATAGATTGGCTACGTGCTGTCAAAAGCACTACAAACACTACCGGAGTCGAGGTGGGTTGATGTTGTCTCCAAACCAACTAATTACCTGCGCGCGAAAGGTATATGAGGGTGAGAGGCGACATGAACTTTTAACCTCTCGCGGTGGTGTAGTAGGAAAAGCTTCACTGACGTTCCTGGGTTTGAAAGGATCCATAGGTTCGCGCCCTGGTCCAGGCAAATCTATTATCGAGAAAAAAATTCCCCTTCGGTTAAGCATATATGAAAAATATATTAATTCCGAGGTAGAGCGAATTAGATATTAAAGGACATTGTAGCTCGATATATGTATATGAATCACGGAAATGTGATATGACTTATAGATTGGCTACGTGTTGTCAAAAGCACTACAAACACTACCGGAGTCGAGGTGGGTTGATGTTGTCTCCAAACCATCTAATTACCTGCGCGCGAAGGTATATGAGGGTGAGAGGCGACATGAACTTTTAACCTCTCGCGGTGGTGTAGTAGGAAAAGCTTCACTGATGTTCCTGGGTTTGAAAGGATCCATAGGTTCGCGCCCTGGTCCAGGCAAATCTATTATCGAGAAAAAATTCCCCTTCGGTTAAGCATATATGAAAATATATTAATTCCGATGTAGAGCGAATTAGATATTAAAGGACATTGTAGCTCGATATATGTATATGAATCACGGAAATGTGATATGACTTATAGATTGGCTACGTGCTGTCAAAAGCACTACAAACACTTACCG
This sequence comes from Macrobrachium nipponense, assembly GCF_015104395.2. NCBI lineage: Eukaryota > Metazoa > Arthropoda > Malacostraca > Decapoda > Palaemonidae > Macrobrachium > Macrobrachium nipponense. The sequence goes on along the minus strand of NC_087201.1, from coordinate 22,439,090 downwards.
TCGAGGTGGGTTTGATGTTGTTCTCCAAACCAACTAATTACCTGCGCGCGAAAGGTATATGAGGGTGAGAGGCGACATGAACTTTTAACCTCTCGCGGTGGTGTAGTAGGAAAAGCTTCACTGACGTTCCTGGGTTTGAAAGGATCCATAGGTTCGCGCCCTGGTCCAGGCAAATCTATTATCGAGAAAAAATTCCCCTTCGGTTAAGCATATATGAAAATATATTAATTCCGAGGTAGAGCGAATTAGATATTAAAGGACATTGTAGCTCGATATATGTATATGAATCACGGAAATTGTGATATTGACTTATTAAGGATTGGCTACGTGCTGTCCAAAAAGCACTACAAACACCTACCGGAGTCGACGGTGGGTTGATGTTGTCTCCACCAAACCAACTAATTACCTGCCGCAGCGAAAGGTATATGAGGGTGAGTAGGGCCGACATGAACTTTTAAACCTCTCGCGGTGGTGTAGTAGGAAAAGCTTCACTGACGTTCCTGGGTTTGAAAGGATCCATAGTTCGCGCCCTGGTCCAGGCAAATCTATTATCGAGAAAAAATTCCCCTTCGGTTAAGCATATATGAAAATATATTAATTCCGAGGTAGAGCGAATTAGATATTAAAGGACATTGTAGCTCGATATATATATATATATATAATATATATATATATATATATATATGTACAGATATGATAACTATCAAATAAATACATATTTTCTTAGACTTATAATACATAAATGCATAAATATATATAAAAAAGTACATAGATTTCATTGTCCAAATGTTCTCTTTATCAGTTATATTCTTATTTAAGAAGAGTGCGAAATGACAGCGATTTTTAAAGCGAGATATATTAAACGTCAAGTCTATATATTTGATAACTAATGAATATTGTTTGCAGAATTCAACAACATATATATATATATTATATATATATATATATATATATATATATATGTGTGTGTGTGTACATATATTTAAAAGAAAACTATATTCATATTTTCTATATATTTGAGCTGACTTTAAACGTTATACCTCTTGAACGTAGTCTACCAAATCCTTGGAAAGTCTTTGCTTTACCAGGAAGTAATTCTCAAGTTAATTCTCTCAGTTCCCTCACAGAAGTCGGATACATCTCCAAGCGTTTGCGGGAAGTGCTATTTCCTGACAGGGTTCCAGCGAAGTGGACCAGTGGAGGGATGTATGAGTGAAAGAAGTTCTCCTCCAATCGCGTCGTCTGGATTTGCCCAAGGGCGGCTGCGGAATGTCTGTGCATCCATGTACCTGCGATGACTCCTATTTTGGTCTTTAGAGTCTATTACAGATGAATTACTTTTGTTGCTCCTTAAGGGAGATCATCTGGAGCCGGGGTGCAGAATATTCCGCGATTCCACATTTCAGTGTTTGAATATTGAGAGCTGGTTGACAAGTCTCGGGTGATTTCGTCTGTGGTTATGGAATTGGCTGGTTTCGTGATCTGACTGTTTTGAGGTAAGGTTAAGATCTAGAGGATTATTTGGTGCTTGTGATTGGAGAGGTGACATTTTCTTTCGCTTTCTTGATTTGTCTTTGAAGATTTGCTTTATTTATGTTATTGTATTGTGGTATATTTTTTTTAGAGTAGGAATACAGATACTTTACTTTTTCTTAAGCTGAACCAGTTAGATCTTGCGCGGAGGAGAGAACTTCAGACTAAGAGAAGAAAAATAACTTTTGAACACTGAAGCTTGTGGCAATTTGCGTTATTTAAGCTTGAAGGTACTAAATCTACTTTCAAATGGAGCACTGAATAAAGCTTATTCTTTTAGGATTAAAAAAATATAGTTTTGGCTCCTAAGTTCTTGCATGTGGGGTTTTCAAAGTATACTATAACGAATCTCATTGAAAAGAACCTGAAATGATGTCATCGATTAACAAAATCATACAGACACTTATATATATATATATATATATATATATATATATATATATATATATATATATATATATATATATATATATATATATAATGTGTGTGTGTGTGTGTGTGTGTGTTAGTCTAGTTTCTATACCAGGAATGAGTACATGATTACATGATGCAAAATATAAACAAATTATGTGGCCACGAGGAAAGGGAAACAGGAGCGTACAAGACTTTTCACCTTTACCCTGAGGCATGGTTAAGCAAAATCCCTAAAATGAAACAGAAGACTATGAAGAAGACTCGGTCTTACAAGTAACAGCTAAGATTGAGAAAGTGCGTAACAATTTCAGTACAACCAAAGAGGTCATTACATTTGAAATGCTTTTCAGGTAAGAAACAGCTATCTAGGATGAAGTGTGGTACTCTGATGGAACAAGGCGAGGCAAAGGACATTAACCAGGATTACTGAGATTCTTTAGTTTCTCTCCAAAATCTCCTTGGAACATTTAGTGTCAAATGGGATCAAGAATGTACATACATACCTGGGCTTGACATTAACGGTATCCACCTTTGTTAGCTTTATAGACGCAGATTCTACGAGATTTCTAGAAACATTATCCTTACATATGATAATTCTATAAGACCCATTCATTTCTTAGTTGGTTGCACAAAAAGAGCATCATTCTTTTGCTAGATCTAACTCAATGTTTATACTGATTTATTCTGACATTTAATTCCTTGTTTGTCTGACCCAAAGTAAAATGAATCTCGGTAATCTTCGATGAAATCCTTTGCCTTACCTAGTTTTATTTAGCGCCGGAGCTACTCCTTGAAGTCTGTCCCTCAACTGAGAAGCTGTTGCATATCTAATGACTTTTGTGTATGCATTGCTCCAGTCTAAACCTTCTAGTCCACCTTCGGCCAGTTTTTCACTGTGAAATCTAGGAGAAAGGCAAACAGCAAAGATAACATAATATGTCCTCGTAGCACTCTAATATTTACTAACATATCACTTGATAAGATGCCATCAATGTTGACTTGGGATCTATTTTGTTCATTAACAATTTTACTCAGTTTAAGATATTTCACTTGAAGGCCGTAATTACGCAAGGTCTTTTATAATATTGGTCTGCAGGAGTCGTCAAATACTTTCCTGGAATCGAGAAAAATCACCAGAAGGAGATTTTTAAATGCCGTACACTGCCGTGCAATGTCTTCAAGCAATATTTGATTTGTGCAACTACTGCGTTTTCTAAATCCAGAAATTCTGACCTCCAACCTTTTTAACGATTTCTTTCTCCGGTCTATTGAGAATAAACTTCATATTTTCATTACAAATCCTCACACTTATTCAGGTGTCTTTAGTGTTCCTGCTGAGACTTACCATTCCAAAGTATCAGGCTTGGCTTATCATTCAGTATTCTGCAGGACATTCTCGTTTGCATGCAAGGCGTCTCCTCTGTTTTAGCTAAAATCATCTCTGCAGTCATGCCATCATAATTAGGTGTTTTCTGTTCACTTAGTTTCGTTATTGTTCATTAGACTTCAAAAGCTGCGAATCCATTTACAAGCACAATAAGGTCACTCCGTATTGTTTCGTAAACGACCCCGAAAAGGATTACGCCTCGCGTTCTTCTTCTCGCGAGGTCATTATTTATACTTTCCTCTTTTTCGTTTCGTCATTGTCATTTCATGACTGATTATAGGGGCTGCCTTGATACTGAACAAATGGCTTTGTTAACATCACCAACCTGTTTGTGCAAATACCCTCGTTTACCCAACTTGCACTTAGTTGGTTTAGAAAGGCTTGTCTAAGCATCTGATCATCCCAAGACAACCAGGTTGCGAGCATTCTATGAGTAGTAGTGCTCGATGTTTTTTTTTTTTTCTGTTTTTTAATTTCAACATGTCCCTTTATTTGAAGTTTGGATTTATAACCTATTTCTTTTTTAATTACCGGTGCCATGTTAGATTTCCTGAATAAATTCTATATTTTTGTAAATGCAGGCTTTGATTCAGATACCTTTAGTTAGGGATGAGAGAGAGAGAGAGAGAGAGAGAGAGAGAGAGAGAGAGAGAGAGAGAGAGAGAGGAAAAATGCTCCCCTCTGCTCGCTGTCTACCAACTCACGAGCTGCTCTATGAGCAAGAGCCCGTGCTGGCATTAGGCCAGCTTAGTCAATAACAAAAACTGTCTACCAATGTTACCAAGATACCTCCTCGAGGTAAGTTAACACATAGCGGCCTCTTCCGAGGTCGTAACACATACATTCTTTCATTATAATTCCCAGGGACTATTAATCAAAATAAGAGAAAAAATCTACGTGTACTTGAATGGCATTTACATCTAACCATAATACAACTCTTTAATAATATACAGGACATTTCTTCACACGCGGATACCCGATTTCAGGAATAATGCCTCATAGAACCAATAAAATGTAGGTGAATTTCCTCTCATAGAAAGTTATTCACTGTTCAAACTTTTGATGCAGATATATTCGTAATGAATTCATTGAAATAGCCGTGTGATGGCGATATTCGTCGAATATGAAATTATGATGGCAGTTTTATATGTCAAGCTAAAACATTTAATGCTGTAGAATAATAATCGGCGTTTCACATCTGACAATCTCTCTCTCTCTCTCTCTCTCTCTCTCTCTTTCCTTTTTCATTTTACATCGTCATGTTTGTGAATTAAGTATTATCTTCTTACAAATAAAGAAAAAAAGAGCCTGTGTACATATCTTAGTCCCTAAAGTATAACTAAACTTTTTCCAAGGTATTTTGTACAAGTTGTGACACACTTAGATGGATTCTTGCTACTGAGTTTGCTTCCTATGTGTACAAAGTCGCTTTAAATGTATTTTAATGTTTGTATCACAAACTCCCCCTGGCCTTTGTCAATTTCAAGTTCGTATGTGTGCGCAATATTCCCCGGGAGAGGCCACGGGAGATGCTCGGCGTCCTTTCTTCATAGGTGTGTGCGTTAATGCAACCTTCCCTCAGGTATACATACGCCCTACTATATCCGTCCTCTTTTAGATCGTATGTTAGGACGCTTATCCCTCATGCACGTTCCCGAATTGTAACCGAGTATCGAGACCTTCACTGAGAAAAAAAGGGAGACGCCATTTCTTTAAAAAATAACAATTGAATCTTGAAAATATTCTCAGGATCCTGAGGTAACCTTGGTTCATGGTAAACAAACGCGGCTGGAGCGATATCAGTATATATATATACATGTCAGGAATTCGCATCCCTTTATTCATTCGTTCGTGGAAGGGACAAACACGGCGAGAGCACATTTTGACGTCGTCAAGGCATGAACAGAGGAGCTTAAAAAGTGGATCCTGACCACGGCGCTGAATAATAAAACCTCCCCTAAACGCTCACCTGGTGAGGCAGGGAGGGAGTGATTTAAAGGGAATAGCCGCTCGTACTCTATGGGGCCTCTGCTTTTGCTCGCTCCATCACACGATCTACACTAGTGGGCTGCCCAGTCTCTCTCTCTCTCTCTCTCTCTTTCTCTCGCTCTCGCTCTTCTCTCTCTCTCTCATTTTTCAGTTTTTGACTGATTCCTCTATTCATCGTCCTTCCAGCGAATCTCTTTGTTTTGTGCAAGATCATGTAGTACTGTATTCATAAACTCGAATATTTCCCATTCTCTCACTTGCTCTCTTCCCAACCGGTTCCTCTCCCTGCAACAAACCCCTCCCCTCTCCTAACCCTCCCCCCCTAAAACCCTTCTCGCTGTCACTCTCTCCATCTTGTTGCTTTTCTCTCTTTCCGGATGTGCGAGCATATTTGCATTCGTGATATATCCTTTCCCACTCCACGGATACATGCCGGAATACGATGTACCTTCTCTCTTTCAGCAAGTGGGTGAATTTGCCCCCTGTGTGCCGTCGCATACGCCCGTACTCATCGTCTGCTCCGACCTTGCAGTCGTTGGCAGCAATTTAATTTAGCGATAACTAACGTGGACAGGAGTCCGGTTCTTCGCTGCTGTGCCTGACTGGTAAGGTGATCCTGTGCCCAGATACAGTGCGAATTAATTATCTCTCTCTCTCTCTCTCTCTCTCTCTCTCTCTCTATCGATCTGTATATATACATACGTATACATAAATATATATTTATACTATTTATATTTGTATGTATGTATATATTCATTTATGTATGTATAATATATATATATATATATATATAGATATAATATATATATATATATATATATATATATATATATATATATATCTATTCGGATGCATATATGTATGTGTGTGTGTGTAAAACGAGAGAGAGAGAGAGAGAGAGAGAGAGAGAGAGAGAGAGAGAGAGAGAGAGAGAGAGAGTCATGGCACCTTTCATGGTAAAACTGGTTAGTGGATGAATACTATGTACAGTAAACTTCCATAAATCATGGTGATGAGATCTGACTTGAGTAAACTGAAAGAGATGGCAGAAAAAAGGCTAAGAAGCAAGAAAACAAGGGAGGAACTCAACGAGAAATACAAAGTACAAGAGAGGGACTAAACAACACAATAGAAGATGTAAAACAGAGGCTTAAGGCCAAAGCACATAAGATCCAACGGTACATGAACAGGAATAAGGGATACCAACAGAACAAACTATTCGGAACCAACCAGAAAAGACTATACAGCCAACTAAGAGGGGAAGAAATTCCTGAAGCCGAACCAAGTAAGAGACTCTGGGAAAACATTTGGAGCAATCCGGTATCACACAACAAACATGCAACATGGCTCCAGGAAGTCAAGGAAGAAGAAACAGGGAGAATAAAACAAAGATTCACAGAGATCACGACAGACACAGTCAGACACCAACTAAAGAAAATGCCAAACTGGAAAGCCCCAGGTCCCGATGAAGTCCATGGATACTGGCTGAAAAACTTCAAGGCCCTACACCCACGAATAGCAGAACAACTCCAGCATTGTATCTCAAATCACCAAGCACCCAAATGGATGACCACAGGAAGAACATCCTTAGTACAAAAAGACAAGAGTAAGGGAAATATAGCCAGTAACTACAGGCCAATCACCTGCCTACCAATAATGTGGAAGTTACTAACAGGTATCATCAGTGAAAGGCTATACAACTACCTAGAGGAGACAAACACCATCCCCCACCAACAGAAAGGCTGCAGAAGGAAGTGTAGGGGCACAAAAGACCAGCTCCTGATAGACAAAATGGTAATGAAGAACAGTAGGAGAAGGAAAACCAACCTAAGCAAGGCATGGATAGACTATAAGAAAGCCTTCGACATGATACCACACACATGGCTAATAGAATGCCTGAAAATATATGGGCAGAGGAAAACACCATCAGCTTCCTCAAAAATACAATGCGCAAACTGGAATACAATACTTACAAGCTCTGGAATAAGACTAGCAGAGGTTAATATAGGAGAGGATCTTCCAGGGCGACTCACTGTCCCCACTACTCTTCGTAGTAGCCATGATTCCCATGACAAAAGTACTACAGAAGATGGATGCCGGGTACCAACTCAAGAAAAGAGGCAACAGAATCAACCATCTGATGTTCATGGACGACATCAAGCTGTATGGTAAGAGCATCAAGGAAATAGATACCCTAATCCAGACTGTAAGGATTGTATCTGGGGACATCAGGATGGAGTTTGGAATAGAAAAATGCGCCTTAGTCAACATACAAAAAGGCAAAGTAACGAGAACTGAAGGGATAAAACTACCAGATGGAGCAACATCAAACACATAGATGAGACAGGATACAAATACCTGGGAATAATGGAAGGAGGGGATATAAAACACCAAGAGATGAAGGACACGATCAGAAAAGAATATATGCAGAGACTCAAGGCGATACTCAAGTCAAAACTCAACGCCGGAAATATGATAAAAGCCATAAACACATGGGCAGTGCCAGTAATCAGATACAGCGCAGGAATAGTGGAATGGATGAAGGCAGAACTCCGCAGCATAGATCAGAAAACCAGGAAACATATGACAATACACAAAGCACTACACCCAAGAGCAAATACAGACAGACTATACATAACACGAAAGGAAGGAGGGAGAGGACTACTAAGTATAGAGGACTGCGTCAACATCGAAAACAGAGCACTGGGGCAATATCTGAAAAACAGTGAAGACGAGTGGCTAAAGAGTGCATGGGAAGAAGGACTAATAAAAGTAGACGAAGACCCAGAAATATACAGAGACAGGAGAAAGACAGACAGAACAGAGGACTGGCACAACAAACCAATGCACGGACAATACATGAGACAGACTAAAGAACTAGCCAGCGATGACAATTGGCAATGGCTACAGAGGGGAGAGCTAAAGAAGGAAACTGAAGGAATGATAACAGCGGCACAAGATCAGGCCCTAAGAACCAGATATGTTCAAAGAACGATAGACGGAAATAACATCTCTCCCATATGTAGGAAGTGCAATACGAAAAATGAAACCATAAACCACATATCAAGTGAATGCCCGGCACTTGCACAGAACCAGTACAAAAAGAGGCATGATTCTGTGGCAAAAGCCCTCCACTGGAGCCTGTGCAAGAAACATCAGCTACCTTGCAGTAATAAGTGGTACGAGCACCAACCTGAAGGAGTGATAGAAAACGATCAGGCAAAGATCCTCTGGGACTATGGTATCAGAACGGATAGGGTGATACTTGTCAAAAACAGACCAGACGTGACGTTGATTGACAAAATCAAGAAGAAAGTATCACTCATTGATGTCGCAATACCATGGGACACCAGAGTTGAAGAGAAAGAGAGGGAAAAAATGGATAAGTATCAAGATCTGAAAATAGAAATAAGAAGGATATGGGATATGCCAGTGGAAATCGTACCCATAATCATAGGAGCACTAGGCACGATCCCGAGAGTCCCTGAAAAGGAATCTAGAAAAACTAGAGGCTGAAGTAGCTTCAGGACTAATGCAGAAGAGTGTGATCCTAGAAACGGCACACATAGTAAGAAAAGTGATGGACTCCTAAGGAGGCAGGATGCAACCCGGAACCCCACACTTTAAAAACCATCCATTCGAATAGGACACTGTGATAGACAAAATAATAATAATAATAATAATAATAATAATAATAATAATAATAATAATAATAATAATAATAATACTAACGTGCTCAGAAACCTTACTTACTTAATGGAGGTTCTGTCTCGGTACTCCGAATATTGTTTTTTCACCTGTGTCAGAAACTAGTGTGAGTCCCAAAATCACTAGTTCACCAAAAATGCCATTTAGTCAACAAGTGTGTGTCTCGAATTCTACTGGTCACTTTTACCAGTCATGTATCTAGATTATCTCGCATTTCTCTATAGTTGTTGATCACTAGAAGCCTTGAATTCGAAAGAGAAATGAATGGAGAAGCCCTTTCTGCTGAGGGATACGAACCCACTCACTGTACAGCAAAGAGTGAATCACTACTTGAGCGAGTGTGTGTTCACTCTATGGCTAAAGTAGATTCATATCAACCGTACATCCGATGTCTAGGCCAGTCCCTTATGATGCTCCTGATTGGCTGTTGATGAGTCAATCACAGGGCTGGAAACTATCAGTCTCTCTCGAGAGTTCACATAGGCAGGATATATATTTCACCTCTCTTTAGAGATAAGTCTTTTTAAAACTATCCCTGAGGAGTGATGGGACATACGTCTTGCCTATGTGGACTCTCTCGAGAGACTGAGAGTTTCCAGCCCTGTGATTGGCTTATCAACAGCCAATCAGGAGCGTCGTAAGGGATGGCCTAGACATCAAATGCACGGTTGATGTGAATCTACTATAGCCATGGCAGTGAAATGTTTAATGGCGATAATATTGTTAACCCGAAAAATGTAAATATTATCTCTCTCTCTCTCTCTCTCTCTCTCTCTCTCTCTCTCTCGTCTCTCCTCTCTATCCAGAAGTCTCTACTCTCTCTCTCTCTCTATCTCTCTCTCCTCTCTCTACATCTCTCTCTCTCTCTCTCTCTCTCTCTCTCCTGTTCTATGACAGAATTTTAATCTGTGTATGTTTCACATTTCCACCATCGACCTACGTACTCGTTTGAATGAAAAAATAACTGACTGAAGTTCGATTCCCATCGAATGGAACACCCCGCCCCCCCTTTTTTTTTTATTCTATCGTTTCGCTTCTGTTGTTTTTATGGAGACGCTAAAATTTTAGGAAATCGATGCCAATGACTTCATAAATGAAGGTCATGAGTTAATTGGCAGAGCGAGAAGGTCAGTGTATGTTTTCTACACGTTAAAGGTTACCCGAGGTTACCTTTCAATATCTGCTCTACCTCTGTGAGTTACCTATAGTATTTTGCACTCTGTGCAGAACGTTGTTGAACGATGTTTTCTACGTTCTGTGCGAAAACCTATATAAGATTTCTCGTTCATTCTTGCGAAAATCTAATGAAAAAATATTTATCCCTCTGTGTGAACAGTTATTGACTGATCTTCATTCTTTGTGACAAGTTATTAACATTTTTGTTATTCTTTTTATGTACGAAGTTACTGACGCTTGTCATCTTTTGTAGTATATTATTGACGAATTTTTCCCCATTCTACGTGCCGCGTTACTGACAAATTTTCATAATTTTCACAATGACGGTTTCCGTCATTGTGTATGACAAGTTATTGACAATTTTTTCTAATGTTGTGTAACATTTAATTGAAACTATTCAGATTGCGTAGTAGCACATTTCTTACTGATAGAGTAACAAGTTAATGCGAAATTTGTCTTTATTCTTTGAGGTAAAATTTTAAACTTTCCTTAGACTATGTGACAAGTTATTGAGTTCGTTACAGCTTTTTCGTTCTGTGTGACAATTTATGAAAAATTATTGCCAAGTTTATATTCCTTCTATGGGGAATTACCGATAATTTTATCTTCAAATTGGGTGGAAGGTTATAAAATTGTTCTTCAATCTATGCAGTAAATTACATGTAAGTTTTTTTCATTCTTTTTGAAGTTATTCAAAAAAACATTTCTGCATTCCGTTTGTTAAGTTATCATTATTCTTTTTTCAAACTCTGAAACAGGGGACTAAGATTTTTTCTTTCATTCTATATGTGTCACAAGTTTATCACTTTCAATGCAGAGAATATGACAAGCCAATGGCTGATCTGTCTGCAGACTGTTTTGACAAGATATCGACAGATATTTTTCGAAATATGTGACACATTGCTGGTAATGTTTTCTTTACTTTGTTTGACAACTTACTGTCAAATAAATCTTTATTTTGTGTAACTAGATATTGTCGACTCTGAACATTCTGTGCAACAAATATTTGATCGTATTTCATTTTGTGTCACACGATATTGACAACATTTCTCCTTTATCTGTTACGAGTTATCGCAGAATTTTCTTCATTCTGTGAGAGAGGAAAATGACTGATTCTTTTTAATTCTGTGTAACATGTTCCTGAGAAATCCCTTCAATATTCTACGTTACATGTTACTGAAGAATTTTCCATCGCTTTGGGTAATTACAGAGAAGGTGAGGCTAATTGTGATAAGTTAGTGAGAGGTACTTCTGTATTCAGTAGGGCCAAGTTGTTAGCACTGGTTTTGAAGACTGTATTAGAAGTTTTTTTTTTTTTATTCCACGTGACAAGTTATTTATAAATTTTCCTTCAATCTCGGGCACAGGTTACAGACAAGGTTTTTTGATTCTGCGTGTTATAATCTATTACACAATTTTCTAAAGACTGTGTGGTGGGTAATTGACGATTATTTTTCCCGCGTGCGAAAGATATTGGCACTGGCATCCTTAAAATAAAAAATTCATTGGGTTTTTTTTTGACAGGCTTTTGGCGAAAAGGTCCCCATTCTGTGAGACAAATTCTTATCAAATTTATCTTTACTCTCCCTTGTGGTCCACAAGGTACTGAAAAAATGTTTCATTTTGTTTAATAGGTAGTGATCAGATACTGATCATTCTTGTCTATTGACAAGGTGGCAAGATGTCACCAAATGTTTTAATTATTAGATTATTGTTTTTGGGATATGACATTGACAAGTTTCTCTTGTTCTTTGTGCGTAAGTTGTTGACATTTCTTACGCTCATGCTATGCTAGAAACTTTGGAGAACTTTTTTCTTACAATCTGAGTCGTCAGCTGAATCACTATCGTTTATTCTATGGACAGTCTGAAAATTTTTTCCTATTTCTGTCTGACTAGTTATTGATCATATGTATTCATTCATATATATATATATATATATATATATATATATATATATATATATATATATATATATATATATATATATACCGGGTGTTTCGAAATTAGAGCCCCTCCCCCCCTCCACAGAACAAATGGAAAGTTACGAAGTTTTCTATTAAGCTATTTTTCATTTTACATATCTTGTATTTTCAGACTGAGTAACAGAGTTAGATACAGCCATGGCTAACAACTCAGAGGAAATCAGATGGATTAACCGAATCCGGGCTATAACCTTCAGAGAGGCCAGGGATACTGGCGCATCCTTCATTTCACGTTCCTGGATAGCTAAATACATTAAAAGAGATGAATCCTTTGTTAAAAGAAACTGGAACAAAAATCCATATGACTCTAATCGCAAAAAGTGTGAGAATCTTGGAAGGCCTGAAGTCCTTTCTCAGGAGTCAAAAGACATCATAGCTGAGGCAGTGAGTAGACCAAGAGTCTTTACGTAAATTGGCGCTTGAACTAGAATAAAAAAGGTGAAAGAAGAGAAGTTATATCGTGAGTTGAAAAAATTTGGTATAAAAAATTTGGTATCAAGCCATTTCATGTTATCGGCAAGCCCAACATCACTCAGCAACTGAGAGAAGACCGTGCATGGTTTTGTGGTTCATGTCTTTAAGATAAGGATGAAGCTAACTTTCTCCATGTTGCCGCATTAGACGAATTCTTCATTTATACAGTCAGGAAGCCAAATCAGGAAAATTACATCATTTGGGCTGCAAAGTTGGATGATATCAGCGATGATGTACACTATCGCCAAGTTGTGGAATTTCCTGAATGTTTGGGAATTTTTCTGTGTTTCACAGCCAAACAGTTAATGTGGATCATCAAAGAAAAAGGACAGTCATGGAATGGTGAATACTTCAGAGAAACTGTGCTTACTGATGGAGTATATCCTTTCCTTAAAGATCCTGAAAATGTGTTATCTGTTGAAGAAGTCACATTTTTGCATAATGCACAATGTTCAAGGCTCTTCAGACACAGGAGCTGATTCGAAAAAGTTGTATCAATTTCCTCTCGTAAGTGAATTTCCAGGTAGCTTCCCTGACCTTAATGTGTGAAAACATTGGTAGTATCTTTACAGATCGTGTTGAAGCGCGCACGGTGAACTATGATGGTATACCAAGCCTTGATGACCTGCGAATAGAGGTGACCCAAGTGCTCAGAGAAATGGAGTTTGAGTCTCAGCTTCTTTGTGATTTGTTGAAATCATACAGGCAGATGAAGGCCACACAAAATATTAAATACTCAGAGAGAAACTGAAATAAATACCTGTTCTGAATTACTTTTGTTTTTGTCCATATCATTTCTAGTTTATGCTGTAGAGGGGGGGGGGGGCCTCTAGTTTCGAAGCACCCTGTATACATGTATATTATATATATATAAATATATATATATATATACATATATATATATATATATATACATATATATATATATATACATATATATATATATATAGGATATATATATATATATATGACAGGGAAAATTGTTCCTTTACAACGGAATTCCATCTAATAAAAAGAGCCCAATAAAAACGCCAAAATATAGGAAATAGGTACTTTATTTCAGAGACAGTACATTCTCTGAAATATAGCACATATTTTGTATATTTTGACGTTTTTATGGGCTCCTTTTATTATATATATATATATATATATATATATATATATATATATATATATATATATATATATATATATATAGGTAATGTTTTTAGACGACTATGACAAGACTCTTGAGATATGTCTTCATTCTGTGTGAGAAATTGTCGACATTCTATGCTTTATTTCAATGAGTGACAGGCCACTAAATATTCCTTCATTGTCTTATTCACCTTCACTAGTTACATATTTTTCTATTTACATATTTTTTGTGCGTGCATGCAGAGGTTACTAATAGATTTAATAATTTTTAGACGTTTGATTTTACGTAGCAAGTTGTTCAAATGTTTTGCAGATTTTGTGGAAAAACTGATTTTTTTTCATTCAATGTCCAACAGATATCATGAAGATTTTCTTTGTTTCTTTCTTACAGTTTATTAACAATATTTTCAGCCCAATTTGACAAGTGATTAAAGATACTTGTAGTCTTTGTGTGAAAGCTGTTGTCAATTATTTCTTTATCCGGCTTGACCAATTTTAGGTGGCTTTGCGTGACAAATATCGAATAAACTCAATTATTTAGTGTGAAAAGGTATAGACAAATCTTTCCTCATTCCGAGTGACAAGTAATTAGGCAAATTTACCTCTGAATATGATACAAATCGTCGCTGAATTTCTCTGTAGATTTGTTTTGACCAGTAATTGAATTAAAATAAAAAGTAAAAAAAAAGGAAAAAAACCATAAAAAGTTGTGTGCACCATTTCTGTTCTGCAGTCTTTATGGAAAGCGACCGACGGGTTTCACTAAACGGCAGAAACAATACCAGCAGATTTTTCCTTTTGCAGAAAATATCGATAATTTATTTGCTGGCAACACAGAGGAAAAATGGTAACAGGTTTTTTGTGCAGTCGGTAAAGGGAGAAAAATCTGGACGAAGAGCAAAGAAAAATGCGCTTCCCTTTTTATTTCAACGACGCAAAACTACGAACGGTTATGACTGGATCGAGTAAACGAACATTAAGTTCACTTTTAAGCTTGTACTGCAAGCAGCATTAAGATTGTTCTTCGTCTTGCATTGAGTAATTAATAACTTTTTCATAGTACAAAACTTTAATTCACGAGTACATTTTGTCGATTGAGTTGATTGTTACCGAATTCATAACGAGCTTACAACATGTTCTAACAAATTCTGACAATAATGAACATTTTTGCATACTCTATATCAACTCATCAGGAAATTCCTATCACCTTATAAAGCAAAGCAAGATAATATCTTAATGATTAGGTGGGAAATGCAAATAATTTTAGGGTGGACACGTACCAGTTGCTCAGACATTATTTGCAAACTGTATAGTAACAGTGGATATATTTGTCAAGACTAATTGTGGAATATACCAAACCCTAGCAAGCAATATTTACCAATTCGTTATTTCTGATCAGCTAGATAACGCATTTTCTGTAATTTTTGCAAATAATACGATTTAAAACGGAATATTTTCTATACTAATTACGATGTATCTATCACATTTGCAGAAACTATTGCTGAACATCCATTAACAGTTGGATTAGTAGCAAAGCTTCGATCATTTTTGTAGACTAATGAGGAATGTATATAAATTTTTTCTGGGGGGTGGTGGGGTCGCAGGAAGGTCTGGTGATGAAGGATTCATAATTTTCCAAGCTTATGAGGCAACGTAGAAAAACTTTGCATATATTATATCACCGCAAAAGAAATCTGCTGGAATCCGTTTTTACTGAAGCCACGTCAACAAGGAATTTAAATCTCCATCCTGGATTGTCCCTTAATCCTCTCTCCTTGTCTCTTTAACTTAAGAACACGGCGCCCGAATTAACAAAAGTAACTTTCCCCCGCTCCCCTTTCTGTTTTTGTATTTAAAGATCTGTCTGGAGGAAAAAGCCGTGACGAATGGGAATTGGAAATCACAGAAAAGGTTACCAAAGGAAAGTGATGTGACTGAACGTAGCGACTACAGAAGCATTGCACTCTCGCTGGTTGTCATGAAAATATTCAGAACGCAAATTCTTGGTAGGCCGTGACTGGTACTGGAACTGGTACAAAGTTGAGGAATAAAACAAAACAAATTGTTGTTATAAAAGGCAGAATGTTTACGGTAATATATGTTATTTAAACATTCCTTTCTGATGTATTTGCGTTCAGGGACCAATATCATGAAAGGGCTTGCGACAGCATGGCATTCCCGTAAAATATTTAAGTAGATGAATATTGTTGATATTGGCACTTCTCGGGGAAAATACTGGGGTGATGCAGGGGAATGTTATTTCACCTTTGCTGTCTAGCCTTCTCTTAGAGAGGCGTAGCAACAGAAACTATAGCACCACGATATTTACAAAACTTGCTTAACTGAATGCACCGTATGTCTATATCGATGGGGCTCAAAGATATGTTAGACAAATATAGATAATAAAGACAATTGGATAAAGTATTAGATTCTTTTAATTGCTCAAACATACAAGAATAATGATATTCAGTACTACTTCTCTGAAATTTTAGTGAAAGACTAAACAGAAGTCAGGCAGGCTGATTGGAAAATCAAACAGATGGAAACTGCAAATAGGAAAGTAAGATGATACATAGGTTTGGTGTGATCTTTCTGTTTTGAGGAACGTATCGTGGCACGACAATGGAATTATATGTTAGAGATTCTGGATATCTGAGAATCAGACTTCACGAAGAAGAGTGGGAATCAGAAGGGAAGCAGTTAGAGTTAGAAATGGTGCTACAAGGATGAGAAACATTAAAAATGGGAGGATAAACTGAGGAGAGGCAAAAGAATTTAGTGATGATTGCCGAGATTCGTTTGTTTCTCCTTTAAACCTCCTTTGGAATTTCCTCACAAAACGAGTAAGTTCCACACTCGATTATCAGTCTGGTAGCCCGAGTTCGCTTCCCGGGGCCGCCAGTATGGAATCAGAGGAATTCATTTCTGATGATTAGAAATTAACTTCTCGATATAATGTGGATCGGATCCCACAAAATGCTGTAGGTTCCTTTGCCAAGAAACCAATTGGATCCTACCCACGTACAAAAAGAATCTAATCCTCCGACCTAGTCCTAGGAGAGCTGTTAATCAGCTCAGTGGTCTGGTTGAACTTTAAACCTCCTTTGAAAATCTTGTGCTGAATGGGGCATAGATTATATAGATATGGGCCTATATTAATGTAATTTTTGAAAATCTTTATTAATGCTGATTCTAAGAGATTTCAATTTACAATATTTTTGGGATCAATCTACTGATATCACTTTTCACTAAGATAGACAAGAAGGGCTTCATTCTTTTGACCACTTCTAAATGATTATTTAAGTTGCTTTTCTGTTATTTAGTTCCTTACTTGTCTGGGCCAATTAAATGAATCACTGTCCACACATGGGGTTTTATAAACTATGTTGCTACTCACCCAACAGTAATGTAAGAATACTTAAAAATAACAGACTACGATGCTCAGTTTTCAACTAATTCTCCGCCGTTACCATATTTATAAAGCTCGTTTAGAACGCGCGAGAAAATAATCCTTCAAAATATATCATAATCGTTCAGGTTCTGTCTCATCTAACTTTCAAAATGTCTCACAAAATTGCAGTTGTTAGGAACTACATCAGGTACCCGTTTGATTATTTCAGTAGGCCTAAAAAAAAAAATAATGAACAGCATCACGATCAATTCCGACACACAATAATTAGCTTTAGATGTTTTTGGTCTATTTATAGAATTGCCTATCGAATCGGTAAGAAAATATTTCGAATATGGATGAACCGGATTGGATTTACCACCAACTGTCAGTCAAATTCTGGAATTAATTGAATTATGTATTTATGATTGTTTGCTCGTTTTCATTGTGAAATCCTATATACACAAACGCTTTGTAGGGCTATGAAAAACCTCTGTCACAAATGTTCTGAAATTTATTTATAGCGTTAAGGAAAATTTTTTCTTTCTCAGATTATTCAAGTACCTGCACGTTCGGTATGTCACGTAGACGATGTATTTGTCATTATACCTAAAGACGTAGATGTAAATATCCCCTTTTGGAAAACTGAATGTACGAGACTTGTCCATCAAATTCACGGTAGAGATGCTACAAAAAGGTTGCTTGCTCTTTTTTTTTCAGGAATTAGTCAATCAATATGAAAATCTTCATATTCTCTCAAATGCTCCCGCGAGCATCACGTGTGGTCAGTCTTGAGTTTCTTGATGGTGGACTACGAAACATTAGAAAAATAGGAATATGTCTTATCCAGCCCATATTTTGGATATTTTCTAGGGTAGAGCTGTGGAGGCATTTTATGATAAAAGTGACAGAAAGTCAGAATGACCTCAGAACACTCCCTGTTTTTGCTTTATTTCGAAATTTTGGGGTCAATGAAATCAATGCTGAAAATATTCAATGTCAATGTCATTTTTTCTTGCAATGAACAAATTTGAAACAGGCTTCTAAGAAATTGTCCTCAGATTATATTAACAACAAAGCGTGATCTGACCACCAGCTTGCTCGAGGCGCGTGCTAAAACCTACGGTCAAATAGAATATTTTTTCACCACGAAAAATTAAGATAAATACGCTATATTTTATTAGATAATTGCTCTGTACTTTTTAGCATGCACGTGATTTATTTTTGAGAATTTCATCCTAATAAATAAATCATAAATATCCTAAAATTCCTGTATCTTTAACTTAACGTTAAACAACTTTTTTTTCAGACCTTTTTATGCTCTGCCATAAGGCGTCCCTAGTCTAGCACCCCGTCTCCCACCACCAACAACAAAAAACTAAAACAATGAATTCGAACAGGGCGATAGAATGATGTTCTTTTTTGTACAACTAAGTGGAGAACCGCATAGAATTGATTGGATCTACGCTAGTACCAATGGTAGTATGAAAATGAGATGAAGTTAAGATCTTTTAAAATGTCTCATAGTACCTGCATTAATACAGATGACAAAAATAAGTAACATCAATACACACACATACATACAAACACACACACACACACACACACACATATATATATATATATATATATATATATATTATATATATATATATATATATATATATATATATATATAACACAGCATTCAGCAGGGCCCAACAAACACATCAAAAAGGGCCATATTTATTAACAAGAGACGTTCGCACATTATCTATGTGCATCTTCAATCTGTAAGAACAACAGATTGCTAACCAATTTCTACAGTTCATGCTTCAAGAACTTTAAACTGAATTCTATTTACACTTTGGTTTACAGGGCTTTACGCTACTCTTCGAGTTGGTCTCTCTTTCACAATGAGATATTATTTTTAGTAAAATTTTTCATACAGAACTCCTATCCTGAAAAACTGGTATATAAAGTCATTAACAGACTGCTGTCACAAGATTTCTCCAATCCGATGCCCTCCTATAATGTCTTAAAGAATAATGTATATGCCACTATCCCATTTATCTCTGACGACAAGTTTTCTGCCAAACTTAACCAAATAATCGAAAATGAATTTGGCTGCCTTAAATTGCATTTAATTCCAATCAATCCACTCAAGATTGGCGTATTCTTCGGCCATAAAGACAAACTGCAGACCTTCATGAGATCCAACATTGTTTATAAATTCAAGTGCCCAGGATGTCCCGGTATTTATGTTGGATCAAGCCGTAGGTTACTGCAGATGAGATACTGTAGCCATGTGGGAAACAGCTTTAGAACGGGTCAAAAATTAAGCAAACCAGAATTTTCTAATATAAAGAATCGTGCCTCCATATGCAAAATTGAAATAAATAAAAAGCACTTCTCTATTATTGGTGGAACAAGCCATAGCAAGTACCTAACTACCCTTGAGTCCTTATACATCAAACGGCTTGTTCCTTCTTTGAATTCTAACGTTTCCGCTTCTCTTTATCTTGCATAGCTGAAGTCGTAGGTTGGTGTCAAGTTTTGGTCATTCGTTCTTCTCCTTCTCCTTTGTATGGTTTTGGTAGAACTGGTTCCTTTTTTACTATATACCTTTTAATGTGTATTAATTTTAATTTCTTTTAAATACTTTTTTTTCTTAACTTAATCTTTTTTATATAGAAAATTATGTTTTTTTTAAACTTTAACGTATTTTATGTTGTTCTTACAGATTGAAGATGCACATAGATAATGTGCGAAACGTCTCTTGTTAATAAATATGGGCCCTTTTTTATGTTGTTTTGTTGGGACCCTGCTGAAATGCTGTTTGATTAATCTTCTCCTGGAAATCCTTATATATTATATATATAATATATATTAGATTATATATAGTTATATATAATTATATAATATATATATATATATGTCAAGAATTACATTATATATATAAACCAGTGACCTGGGGTCATGGCATTAGGAGGGGTTCTACGTGACCAAAGCACACCTTAGATTACGCTATGCGTTGTCTGCAGTAGCCTGATCTAGCTCAAAGCTTTGTCAACATCTTTATGTTATGATAACTTTGCACAACAACTTCCATGGGAAGAGGTTGACCTGTTAACCTACGCCGGAAACTTGTAACTTCCGAGCCGGCGAACTACGTATGTGTTTTTATATGAATTGCTGAGATAGCTAATGTTCCACTATCGACGCGATTGCTTTAGAATGGCAGTTCGAAGCCAAATCTAAAACATATCGGTCGTCCGACCGAGCTGCATCTCCTAGTATGGAGTTACAGAATAAAGTTGTTACTTTGTGCAACTAGCCTGTTTGAATCATCTCCTCTAGACAAGAAAGAACCTCTCTACTAAGATATCCAAGGGAGATGAGAGGAACCAAACATTACTTACGGATAACAGCCGTAAGGAAAAAACAAAAAGTCTATCGCCAAGCGATAAGACATTAGAAAATGGTGGCAGCGGAAAAACGAAGAACATTAGAAAATGGTGGCAAGCGGAACAAACGAAGAACATAATTAACAAGACCCATATCAGCCGACCGAAGGTCTACAAGAACTAACTTCCACCTTCAACATCAAACGAAACAGAGGAAACGGGATCTTCAATCAACGCAACAGTTTATGAAGACGCAACTATGTCCTTCATCGAGAGGAATACAAGCATTTAACACTGACGTTTGAGCAACTGTTATCACTTATCTTCGAGAATCTACACCGGACGAGGGCGGCATCGAACATCAACGGAAAGAAGAAAACAAACACAGGGAACATCACCCGTTCGCGAGCAAGGACGCAGAGTGGACAGCTATACGCAGTAGTGCAAGGACGGAGGCTGTGACGTCATCAATCTTGGACTTCTCAGAGCATCGTGCACCGAGAGAAGGCCGTGACGTCATCACGACTCCGACGCGAGAACGTGGACAGGAAACTGTGA
Organism: Macrobrachium nipponense; assembly: GCF_015104395.2. Lineage (NCBI taxonomy): Eukaryota > Metazoa > Arthropoda > Malacostraca > Decapoda > Palaemonidae > Macrobrachium > Macrobrachium nipponense. The sequence continues at coordinate 22,417,956 of NC_087201.1, read as the reverse complement.
CGTCATCCCATGTCAACAATCCTTCGCAATATAATCTGGAGCTAAGTACCATTTTATCTATTCAGGTCTTTTCCTCAGTGAAGTGTTGTTCATCAAGAGTCGATCGTCCAGTATTTGGGGTGTGTTGTTCGCCAATATTAATCTTCCTTCATTACAGAACTTATCTTCAACTACGAGGTTCTCGCCCGCAGATTAATTTTTTTTCTTTTCTAGTTGTCATTAACCATTTCTTGCAGGAATTCTCCGTATAATATTTTATCATATTATCTGTATTTTTGTATCTTTTGGGGGATTTTCCTATTATTATAACACACTTATAAAGTACATAGCTTATGCGTTACGTAGTGGTCGAGTGTACTCTTATAGATATTTTGATAGGATTGCAAGGAATAGAATGATAAGAAAAAAGTGAAAGCCGAAATGGCAACCACTCCGGCTGGCAACCCCAACGTGGTGACTCTCGTTAGCGCGAGGTCAGCGATCGTCCCTTTTCAAGGTCGGGTCAATGGGTTCCTGCCTCAAAACTGTTGAGGCATGGATCTCATCTGTAGACGCTCATTTAAATGCAAAAAAGCATCACAGACCCAGCAGTACAATTACAGAGGCCAAGAGCTTCCGTAGACTTCGCTAAAGGCGACGCAAGTGCGTATCTAAGGGGGGTGGGGGTTTCTTTCCAAGAAGCGCTTACATGGACGAGTTCAAAATAAGATTACGTGCCGTGTATGGGGTGAGGAGGCTTTAGATGTAGTATTAGCTTTGAGAAATATCCTTAACCAAGCCTCCCATGACTCAGCTCAATGTTGTCGAGCGGGCGGCGCTAATTGCCGACCGGCTAAATGAATATCAGGATAGTTTATGTAACTCCGGGTGGGTAGCGGGTGCTAACATCAAAGTGAAAGATTTTATCCGTTTGATCTACCTTACGTCTATCACTGTAATGTTGCCTGAAGCGTTAGTACGGTGTTTTGATAAAAAATTGCAGCCCGACAGTACGAGAATTAGATGTGTATAAAACAAATCAAAAACACATGTCTAAATGTACCGACCTAGATCCTTCGCTCATTCAAGTTTTGCAAAAAATGAGAACAAACCACAACAAGTAAATGTGGTACATAATAATAATCAAGTTGCAGGGATGGTTTGTTATAACTGTAAACGACCAGGTCACATTGATTTCAGACTGTCGGACGCGTTTTTGTTCAATAACAATAGTTCAACTCATTCATATAACCGTTGCTACTCGAGGAATCAACAGCCAAAACGCTACAAACACGACAACCAGTTGCTAGTGCAAATAAAAAGAAGGGTCCTCAGTACTATAAGAAGAAACAACCAAACGGAAATTCTGCACAACAGCAGAAACAAACAACAAACGTGCTTCAGGTACCTCTGTTCCTCGGGCCGTCTAGCCAGAACTCGCAAGGGCAAGCGAATTTTTCAGGGTGTGATAAACAAAACAAATACCACGTAGTTCACTCCAAGGGGGGAGAGGGCGATGTTGGGTCATCAATATCAACATCTTTTGTATCAAATAATCAGTTTAATCATTTATCAGATCATTGTGAGACAATTGATTTTCCTATGAAACACACGGCCGAATCAAAAAATCTGTGCAGGTTCCCGTAGATTTGCAACAAAGTTCATGCAATATTAGTCAAAACGAGTTGCGACCAACCTTACATGCAGTAAATTTGGACCATAAGTCATTCACTTTGTTCTTTGATTCTGGTAGTCCACGTATATAATGGATTTAAGGACTCATCATTTACTCTTTTCAAATTTCCCTATAGAAAAGTCCGGAATAAGGCTCTCAGGCATTGGGAATAATGAATTAAATGTTGTGGGCGTAACTCATGTACAGTACAAGGTCGGTAAGCGCACGTTAGCCGATACCTTTGTCGTTGTACAAAACATTAATATGTATCCCGCAGTAATTATCGGATACCCGTCTATGGGCACTCAAAATATATCTTAGCACCTGCAAAACACGGCGTGTATATCAAAGGGAAATTCTATAGGTCTTCTAATACCCTAAAATCTGTTTTAGATAATAAAGAGACAGACAGAGTTGTCACTTACATTACGGAACCAATCACCTGTCTCATGAACCAAGAAATAATACAGGCAACCCAACAGAACTCTCGCTCACCCGTAATATCAGCTTGCACGCAAACCCTCGAACCTCCAAACGTAACTTCAAATATATTAGTGCGGTGTAAAAGAACCTTGCCAGGATCTGAAACATTAATCCTTTCCGAAACTCTGAAAACACACGGATTATCCGTCACACAAGCCGTTTATACAGTCGGCTCACAACAGCAATGTAATATCGAAGTCTGTAATCATTTGAATACCACTTTAGTAATCCACAAAATCAACATATCTTGGATGCCGAAGTTTATAAACATCGCATTCTTACCGTAGCTGAGATAAATCACGCTCAATCAGTCGCGGATGAAACCCTTTTGCAATCTATAAAGAACAAAATCAATAAAGATATTCAAGAAGAAGAAAAATTCAGCAGAAATTTTTTGAATCTATTAACTAAATATCATGATGTTTTTTCCACTACGGATGGAACCTTAGGAAAAACGGATGTCATAGAGCATCAAATCAGGCTCAAGGACAAACAGAAAGTAATCTATGTACCTTCGTACGACTCCTATGAAATTTCAGAATGAGATAACAGAGGTAAGTAGGAAAATGTTAAAGGAAGGAGTCATAGGAAATCAAACAGCCCTTATAATTTTCCGTTAATAGTAGTACCGAAAAAAGATCGAACTTGGCGGATATGCGTAGATTTTCGTCGTTTAAACGAAGAAACAATCCCTGACAGATTCCCAGTACCATGTACCGATGATATCCTATCTTTACTAGGCCAGAATAAATATTTCACGAGCCTAGACTTACTAAAAGGATTTCATCAGATTCCGATGGAACAAGAAAGTATCCCATACACTGCCTTCAGCACAGCCAGGGGACATTATGAATTTTTGCGTATGCCTTTTGGTTTACGTTGTGCTCCTATAACTTTTACTCGTATGATAAACGTCGTGTTTGGAGACTTGTTGGGAGATATCCTCATGCCTACATGGATGACTTAGTAATCTTTTCCACAACATTAGAAGAGCATTTACGCAAATTGGAGTTAGTGTTACAAAGGTTAAGGCAGCATAATTTAAGGGTAAAGATAAGTAAGTGTGAATTTTTTAAAACAGAACTAGTCTATCTAGGTTTCACGGTTTTCTAGTGAAGGTCTTAAAGTCGTCCACGATAAGGTGTCGGCTATCCGTAACTTTCCGATACCTACTAACGTCAAGGGAATACAGCAATTTTTAGGGTGTAGCGGAATATATTAAGAGGTTCATTAGGAACTACTCCATCATAGCCGCTCCCTAACCGATCTTATAAAAAAGGGCGTAGATTTCGTATGGTCTGAAATTCATCAACAGCGTTCGATAAATTGAAAGATGAACTGTGAGTTCTCCTATCTTGAAATTTCCTGACTTCAATAAGGAATTTTTCATAGCAACAGACGCCTCAGACCTAGGAGTAGGTGGGGTATTGCTTCAACAATATGATAGACATTTTTTTCCCTATAGCTTTTTATTCACGTAAACTGAGACCTTCGAAAGTAAATATGCAGTAATAGACAAGGAAGGGCTAGCTATTGTTGTAATTCACTCGTGCACTTTAAATTCATAATTTACGTTATCCCGTTAAGGTTCTCACTGATCATAAAGCCCCTAACCGACTTCTTTTAAAAGGCTTTAGTCACAGCCCCAAGCGAACTCGGTTGGCACCATGATCATTCAGGACTTTGGCGCGAGGATCGGGTATTTACCTGGGAAAGCAAATATCATTGCTGACGCATTATCACGCAAACCCCTCTTCATCTTGTACCGAGCCATTAGCTGAATTAATAGATATCTCAACCTCCATGCCCGTTGTTAAAACTATATCCGAACAGGAAGATCTGGGCTGGAGTGCTGAACTATTACAGACGAACAAAGAAGATCCGCAAATAGAAAAAATCATCATTGCGTTAAACAAACGGAAATCCGAAGGAAAAAGAATACCTAAAGTATAAGCCAGAACTAGATATCCTACAGGAAAATCTCCTGTGTAGATCTGTGACGAGAAAAACCCGCAACACCGCAGTTGAATAACAACCAGGTGGTGGTGCCTATCTCACTCATACCCACTGTCTTAAATGGTTGCATGAAAATCCACTGCACGGACACCCGGGTTATACCCTAATGTCACAGAAAGCCAAATCCTTATTTTATTGGCATACGATGCTTAGAGATATAGAAAAAAGCACATAGCAAATTGTCGCACTTGTCAAGAATACAAAGGGCACACGAAGACACCTGTCAGCCTAGGGGCTTACCCCGTGCAAATCAACCCCATTGAAAGAGTACATTTAGATTTATTAAACAGGGTTTTACGAGTCAGACAGAGGAAATAAGCACCTCCTAGTAATTATAGACGCTTGACTCGATATACAGAACTTATAGCGCTTAAAACAAAAAACCGCGGTTGAGTGCGCTAGGAAGTTTTACGAGTGCTACATTTGTAAACATGGAATTCCACACATCATTATCTCAGACTCGGGCGGGGGAGTTCAATAATCATTTCCTTAACTCCTTGTGCGAATTCCTTAGTATAAAGAAAGTCAATACCATGATCTATCAACCCAGAGTCTAATGGGCTAGTGGAAAGGGCAAATCGTAAGGTTTTAAACATTTTAAGGGTCAACTTAGGGGGGGGGGGCAGATCCCAACTGGGACATTGCCATACCTGCGGTACTAAGCACACTTAATCACTCGTATCACTGTCTATTAAAATGACACCGCACGAGGCACTGTACGGTATCCGGCCCGAACGCCTTTTCACATCTTAAAGCCTACACTAATTATCAAATCCTCTAAAGGATGTTATGGATGCAAGCATAAGTGATATAATATAATTCGTAAGAATTTAGAAGAAGCACATATCCTAATGAAAAAAAATCATGATAAAATAGCTAAGCCAACTAGAACATATGCCGTGGGCGATCAGGTATACATACAAGTATACGTGCGTAAAGGTTTAAATTATAAACTGACACCTAAGTTTGAAGGCCCGTTTAACATTTTTAGAAAATTTAACGGCCAATAGAGTTAGGGTTCAAAATGTATCCAAACCCACTGATGTGAGAATAGTCCCATTGGCACATATCAGAATCTAAAGAAAGGTAGATGGAGTGAGGGAAAAAAATGGTTGTATTTATGAAACTTGTATAATAAATTATATATATATATCTATTAATCATATTGTATGTAAACCTATTCTTTTACGCGAGTTATTACATCTGGTTTTACTCATTGCAGGTTTTTCAAAAATGAATCTGTTATTGTTGGGAGTGATATTGTGTATTCAGACATCTTTGTTGTATGGAAAGAGTGTTAGGACTAAAGACATAGAATTTAATCATGGCTCGATTATCGAGAGAATCGATGATGTATTCATCGTGTCAAGTAATATTGTTATCGAGGTAGATATGCACGCCATTTTCTTACCTGAAGATGACGTCCTTAACTTAAAGAATGACCTGATGAGGTTTGGTATTTCCCTTAAGGAAATGCATGAACGTAATTTTCATGCTAGCTCAGAGATTTCACTAGCTCAAACGCTAAGCGTCGCAGAAATGTTGTCTTATGACATACAAAATAAAACCGCCGAGGCAGAAGAACTCGCTCGTGACCTGCTGATGTGGTCTGTGCGGCACAATACTGTTGAGCGTCGCAACCCGCTTATTCTAGCTGGACTAAACATCTTAGGATCAGTTGCGAATTTAGGCTTAGGAATCTCAAATCGCCTCAAGATAAATAATCAAAATAAAAGAATTGAGTTTTTGCAACACAAAACGGAACTGGCCTTATCAGAACTTCGCAGCCAGTTATCTTCGATCAATCAAATAATGAATATCGGTTAATGAACATTCAAATAATATCGATCAGGTCATGGAAGTTCAACATTTGCTGCTACTTTAGCTTACTATAGTTCGAAAATAGATCATATCCGTGTGAAAATATCACATTTTATTGAAAAGTCAAAAGATTATGTAGAAGCAATTACGTTAGCAACAAAGGGTGTGTTATCGCCTCACCTCATGCCTATTAAAGATCTGACGTTAACTTTAGAAAACGGACGGGAGAAGCTAGGTTATATTCCTTTATTGGATGCCCATAAAGTAGAATTCTATTATAGCCTAATATCAGTCAGCGTAGTTAAATTATAGAATTATGATCACGATTCCTTTTGATTCTTCCGATGCTTGGCAATCATACAAAATAGCACCGTTTCCACTTTATGACGAATAACTCAAATCCAGTAATATCCAATTTAACAGGGCATGTATGATTTCTTCTGATAAGAAATCATTTACAGTCATTAAAGACTTAGATAAACTCACTCACTGTTCAGAAGCCATGAATAATAAATTTGTACAGCTGACTCTTTTGAATTCTATCCTATATCAACGGATTCATGTGAGTTAGACATAGTGCTAAACGGCTCTCTCTCTCATACAAGCGAAGGTTGTCTGGGGAAACTTTATCCTTTTTTCGGTAATAAATTCAATTACAGGATGAATAATGGTTCCTGGATCCGTTATGATAAGGCCGGATTCGACGTCGTGTGTCCGGACACATCCACCGGCCCATGCCCCTATCTTCGTACGCAGCCGATGGTTGTACGGGGGCAGTCTAAAACATAACCGTCAGAGGGGTCAACACGATAATAAGTGAGAAGGCGTATTTCGCGAACTCACCGTGGGCTACAACAATCATCCCATCACTACCTCTCCCATACAACGCGCGAGTAGCTCATCGTCTGTCGCAACTGGCTGAGATTGGACCCACGCGTCATCGACTTATGCAGGTGGGGAGAACATCTTCGCTACTACATTCTGCTAGCCGTGTTCAGCGTGACGGCCATATTGTTATCGCCGTCAACATCTTTGCTTGGCGTAGGCTGAGGCGTACACAGAAGGATCTCCAAGGGAACGTACTGGCCCGTCTGGATGACGTACCCGTTTAAACTCAAGTCTTTGCGTTTAGGGCCGCCTGAACTGGCCACTTCAGTTCGTGCCTAGGGAATTGTCTGGAATTGTGTGTGTGTGAAAAGCGGTCCGTATGCTGGCAACAATGTAGACAAGAAAGACTCACGCCTTTGCATTGAACAGTAAAATATCTCCAGGGGGGCACCTAATAAATCATTATAGCCCAATACTTATAACTTAATATATTCCTAAGGTATTTTTGTCGGGCACCTAATAAAATATCAGCCCTATATATTGAATTTCTGCAGAATTACATTGTTTATATATTATACAATTATATTTATCTATTATAAAGAGTGACAAGTACTCTTTAACTATTATCCATGATCATGCTATAATCATATTTAGTAACCATTATTCTTAATCAGGTACCTGTTTATCATATATTAATCATGTATACATGTTTTGATTTTTACCATTTATTATTTTTTGGGTACATAATCATTATTATTACCAAACATGGATCATTATTTTCCATGCATTTATCTTTGTTTTATGAATATGTCAACTAGGGTATGTTAAACAGAACCTTTTTGTGCATTTAATCACTTAGTATGTTACGAGCACGCTCCTATGAACAATGTTTAAAGTAATTTTTTTTTTTTTTTTTTTTTTGTTATTCAAGGCTTGAATAGGTAGCAGACCGAGCCTAATGTAAGAATTACATTATATATATAAAACCAGTGACCTGGGGTCATGGCATTAGGAGGGTTCTACGTGACCAAAGCACACCTTAGATTACGCTATGCGTTGTCTGCAGTAGCCTGATCTAGCTCAAAGCTTTGTCAACATCTTTATGTTTATGATAACTTTGCACAACAACTTCCATGGGAAGAGGGTTGACCTGTTAACCTACGCCGGAAACTTGTAACTTCCGAGCCGGCGAACTACGTATGTGTTTTTATATGAATTGCTGAGATAGCTAATGTTCCGCTATCGACGCGATGCTTTAGAATGGCAGTTCGAAGCCAAATCTCAAACATATCGGTCGTCCGACCGAGCTGCATCTCCTAGTATGGAGTTACAGAATAAAGTTGTTACTTTGTGCAACTAGCCTGTTTGAATCATCTCCTCTAGACAAGAAAGAACCTCTCTACTAAGATATCCAAGGGAGATGAGAGGAACCAACATTACTTACGGACAACAGCCGTAAGGAAAAAACAAAAAGTCTATCGCCAAGCGATAAGACATTAGATATATATATATATATCATATATATATATATATATATATATATATATATATATATGAAGCTGCGCTAAATCACAGAGAAGTTGAAGAGTTCACGAAGCATAAACTGACACAGAGACACAAACTTCTCAATTCTCGCCCACTTGAACACGCTCCATTTTGAAATTCTTTTTGTCGACGGAAGCTATTAAGGCTGTTCCAACCCGCGTCGCGTGGAGAATCATTAGGCAGACGAACCGCAGAAAACTTCTCTACAAATTAAGGAATTTGACGGAGAGCAGAGAGAGAGAGAGAGAGAGAGAGGCATTACATTTTCTAACCAGATTCCGGAAGGTCTAATGTGGTGTTCATTTACATTTACCTTGGCCATATTTCGCTCAAGCGAGATTGGCTGGTTCTTCTCTGTTCTTGATGAGAATGAATAAAAATGAGTCAAAGATTCTCTCTCTCTTTCTCACTGGGAAGTAAAGCTTCGTAAGCCCTAATGAAGAGTCTCGTGTCTGAATGACACCACCTTTCCAAAAGTAATAGAACTCTAAATTCCTTTCGCTCTCTCTCTCTCTCTCTCTCTCTCTCTCTCTCTCTCTCTCTCTCTCTCTCTATAAACTCTCTCTGCATTAAATGATAGAAGATTTAAGAGATTAAATGACACCACCTCTTCCGCAGTTGTTTGGAGTTTATATCCCACGTAAATGGAAATCCAAATGTTGCTTCATGACCTGTTGCAAATAAGCCTTTTATTCTAACATATCTCCTTACTCTAGAGTCTTCGTAAGCGAACTAGTAGATAGACCCCAAGGATCGGTCCTCTGGAACTGAGTGAAGTCATTCGTCCAATTCCGGAATATTGCTCCGATATCTGCTGCAGATTTTTGCACCTGTTGATTCCTTTCATACGAAGACAGGAGCGAATCAACCAATCCGTCGTCACCTCTTCCCCAGATCCTCTCTGTACCTCATGAGAGGTAACTTGGCTCTCTTTTACAAATACTAGACTGCTGGGTTCCCTTCACTGAGAGTCACTTGTTGGTCGAGTGCGCTACACTTCGGGGCCTTTGGAGTGCGTTTCTTCGCCGAGTGCGGAATTGAGGAGGGCGGAATCCTCTCTGCGGGGTTCTTCAGGAAAGATATTGACAATAAACAGTGAGATTTCGACGTTTTTTTTTTCTTAATAAATCAGTTTTCACTAAGATATTTCCTAGACTAGTTTTACAGATTTTAGGTTTTGTGAAAATTTTACGAAGCTTTTTCCACTTCAGGTCACGAAAAAAAACTACCGCTGTCGATGACCAAAGTTGTGGTTTTTTTTTTTTTTTTTTTATTTGCAGAAACCAGTCTGTTAGTTCATTTATCATTTTCCATTCACTCTGTCAGTCTCATGTTATTACGACTCACGCGAATTTCATGCCAGAAATAATGTGGACCTTCTGAATTATAGAGCAAGTCACTTAAAAAAGAATGCTAGCCCAAGTAAACATAACTAATACCAATACAACAGTTATACCTACCGGAATTGCGAATCGCATTGACGTGTGAGCCCAGTGTCAAATTTTACCAAAGTAAATTCGGTCACTTCCTTTGAAGCGACTGAATAAGTCAAATCCTCCCTTAGGGACGTAAATGCTGTCCGGCGCCATTTAGTCTTCGGAGACCAGCTATCCTCAGAGCTCTTTGTTTTCTCTACCGCTACATTCCAAAATCACCTCCTATCTGTTCTGTTTTCCCAGAGCACCATCGCCTCTCCTTCAGGAGGTTGGCCTGTCGTGTCCTTTCTTGCTTTCTTTCTCTTTTCGTTCTGCCTTCGCCTGGAAGGGGATCGTTTCCGGTTGCTCGCTTTGTTGGTCTGGAACTGAAAACGGATGGCTCCAGTCTGGAAACGTCGCCGTTACATGTTCGCTAAACACCGAAGGACGACGAGGATGAAAGCGAAAGAAAACCAATAATAAAACCAACGCCCTTGTCTCTCCTTCATCTCAAGCCTTTGAAGAACCCTACGCCTATCTTACCATCTCGCAGAGAGGTCTTTGATGTCCCTCCGTTTTAGGCATGTCGGCGCCTCAGGGGTCCGAACGAATTATTCTCTCTCTCTCTCTCTCTCTCTCTCTCTCTCTCTCTCTCTCTCTCTCTCTGACCACAAGGTGGGTGGCCTCAGATGGAAACACGACAGGCGTCATGGCTACATTCATGAACTGCCATAAAGCGAAGATTTTACAGTTTTAAAGCGACGTCATGAACCCTAAACGCACCACGTTGACATCCACTACAAATGCTGAACCAAAACCATGATTAGGACTGTTAGAATTTTAGAAAGAAATCTGTGCACTTTTCATTAAACTGAAGTTAACAAAGAAATAGGGAGATAAGGATGCCCAAAAATGCAGAAGGAACAAGAGGTGATCCGACCACCAGCTCATTCGGGACGCGTGCAAGATTTCCCCGTGTTCGTAATTCATACTCATACTTAGTACTACTCATACTAACAAGGATCAAATAAAACGGACTCAAATTACACACGTTCATGTATTCTCAGTCATAAGTTGAAATAGAAAATAACTGAACAGGAACAGAGCCTACATTCAATACAACAAATAAATTAAAACTTGTTAAAATCTTCGGTCAAATACAGCGTTGTTTCACCAACGAAAATTAAAGTAAATACATTATATTCTATTAGAAATAATTTTTCTGTACTCGTTAACATGTATATTATTAATTTCTTACTTTTTCATTCTAATAAATTCATACATATCCTATCCGAAAATGCCTGTATTTTCAACTCAAACGGAAGACATCTTTTTCAGACCTTTTCACTTTTATCTATCGGGTTTTCTTACCTCCCCACTCCCCAACAAGAACAACTACAGCAACAACAACAACAGCAAAGTAGTTTGTAGGTTTACTTCCCGAGCAAGGTGGACAGCCCCGATGGTCATATTTGCTCAATTCAGGTTCGTCTACAGAGCGGACCTCAAGTACACAGTCGCCTTCTCAGGCATCTCCTAGATATTATCCGAGACATTTTTCCTCTGTCAGTCCGATACTCTTTCCTATATTGGCTCAGCGTCAAGGTAATCACGGTCATTTACGCCGAGTCAGTCGAGCGCAGGCACGCTGGCCATTAATCACGGCGCCAATATTAGTTACGTGGTGCAGGGGGCTTTAGCAAGATGCTAAAAGATACCGCAAAACCTGTCAATGTGGCACAAAGAGGAGGAAATAATTCAGGAAACGCAAATGAAAGCGCAGTTCCGCATTCAGGATTTGAATGCGGTATGCAGACGAAAGGAACACACAATTCAGGAATTATGCAGTATGCAGTTTTGCAACAGCGCATTACAAATATACACATACACACAAACACATATGTAAAACTCATAAAATAACAGAGTAGCAAGCAACTCATTATAAAAACCGAAACAATCATTTTCATCGCCATGACACTACTGCCATTAAACCCGTGGGGTGGGGTGGGGGTTAGTGCCGTCAGTGGACCGAATGCGGTGCACTGTAGGTATTACTTAAGGTTCTTTGCAGTGTGCCTTCGGCCCTAGCTGCAACTACTTTCGTTCCATTTACTGTACCTCCTTTCATATCCGCTTTCTTCATCTTATTTTCCACCCTCTCCTAACACTTGATTCATAGTGCAACTGCTTTGAGGTTTTCCTCCTTTTACACCTCTTAAACTTTTCCCCGTTAATTTCCATTTCAGCGCTGAATGACCTCATAGATTCCAGTTCTTGGCCTTTAGCCTAAATTCTATATTCAACTCAACTACTACCATTATTCGGAGTTCCTAAAGAGAGCACCGATTTGCTGACTAATCTTTCGATGAATAGAGGTCAAGAGACGCTGTTGGATGCATGGTTGCCTCGAGTAGGCCTACCTTCCAGCACCCTTTTTTTTTCTTTCTTTTTTTTTTGCTGATTACGACGAATTTACTATCTTCCTTTTGTAATGGCAGATTCTACCGTAAAGCAACGATGACTTCAAAGAAATAGTATTACAGAATCTCTCACATCATCAAAAACTCCAGAACTCTTGAGTTCGTAACCTTAGTGCTCAATTACGCTTTGGAATACTGAGACTAGTGATGTCTTTCCGAAATCAAATTCATTTGGTACTACGCGTGGTACTTTGCAAACATTGTGTTCAATGTGCTATTTGTTTCAATATACCTCGATAAAGAAGCTCCCGCTGGATTTTTGGTGGTGAGACAGGGGTTTTAGTAGTCAAATTTAGTTAATCACAATTCGCAACCCATAACAACAAACTGACTATCTTATAATGAAATCGTTAAGGGAATGGCTGACCATCTTAACTTATATTACCTGTCCATTTTTCACCACCCAGAAACGATCGGGTGTGGTCTTGTGATCACCTAGATAAACAGTAAACTAACAGACTCCAATGTTGTTCAAGCATTTAAGATCTAGGACAATCAAAGGGACACTTGAATAGACTTAGTCAGTAGAACCCTGACCTTACCAGATTCCAGAAAAGTTTCCATAATACGTTTCAAGTCCCCACCCACCCCCTTATGAAGGTCGAATGAGAGAGCGTCGTCGCCTCCATTAATCAAAAGATTAGCAAACAAACTTTCGTTCGTATTTTCATGAATGGTGTGATTCTGCACCGGTGTTCCACAAAATAACTGTAATTTCAATCGGATTATAGGCGCTACCTACTTTCGATGTCGTTTATGGATCGTTGGGTCAATACTACGTGGTCAGATTACTTTCCACAAACACACATAGACTCAGAAACGCACGCACACTCACACACATTATATATCTATATCTATATATATATATATATATATATATATATATATATATATATATATATATATATAATATATATATATATATAATATATATATATATATATATATATATAATAATAAACAATAAATACACAAACATATATATATATATATATCATATAATATATATATATATATATGTATATATATATATATGTAATGTTTGTATGTTTGTGCGCCATGGAAACTCAAACCACTTGACTGATCTATTCAATATTTGGCACATGCCCATCACTTAGCCCAACTTAGACAATGGAGTAGGTTTCACACCCATACCCCGGTGACAGACAGACAAGAACAGACATAACAAGGGATCCAAATAGATTCGTTTTCTGTAGTAACCGAAGCTGGGACGAATGAAAGCATTCCAGTCACAGTTTCAACAGCACCTATAATTATGGCTTGTAAACTACACTATTTTATCTCTCTGACAATAACTCGACAATTTTTCTGTATTATATTTGAATATATTAGTTTTCTGGTCTCAATGGTGTTACTGCAAGGCTTAACACCGCCTCAATGACGGCTGACCAAAGAATCCTGTGTTGTGGGAACCGTATATACGGTACTGTTACCGTATTCTTATCACCACCGCGTTCTCAAACATTGATACAGTTTCTGAAAATTTATGATTGAAAATCAAACAGAAAATACATCCGCCAAAAATGTCATGGCAGTTTGATAAAAGTTTAAAATAAATAAACAAATAAATATGTCTTCTGTGGGCTAATCCATGGGGTCAATAATACTTACGAATAGATGTAGAACATACAATTAATGCGAATATTACTGTTTAATGCATGGGTATGGTCAATAAATAAGTAAATAAAGAAATAGAAAAATAATTATATATATCTTGAATACATTACTTTAAAATAACAATGTTCATCGAAACCACACCATACATTACTTCTTTTCTAAGGTAAATGATAGGTTTCCATTCACAGTTTTCCCTGGCAATGCTGGGTTGGTCAGTTGGTATATATATATATAATAATATATATTAATATATATAATATATATGTATATCATATATAGTAATATATAATAAAATATACTATATATATATATATATATATATATATATATATATATAGTATGTATATAAAACATAGTATAAATATATAATCATATTAATATATATATATGTATATATATATATATATATATATATATATATATGTATATATATATATATATATACATCATTATATTGTGAACTTGATATTCATGTATAAATGCATTTTACATTGTTTTTACATGAATGGAGAGGTGAAAAATGCTTCCTCTCATATACGTACACACAACTATCTATATACGTATATGTATGTATATGCTGTTAACTTCTCGATTTTATTTGCGCTTTTTTGAATACGCTTGTCACACCCTAGCAAAGCCTTGGATCCAAGTGCAAGTTAATATGAATGAATAATATGAAGCAGTTATGATGTTTCCCATCAATTCATATTTCTTGCACTTGGACTCAAGGCTTAGTAAGTGAATAAGCATAATCCAAAACCAAAAGAGCCTAGATTTTCGAGAAATTAATATATATATATATTATTTATATATATATCCTATAATATATATATATATATATATATATGCAATTGTGAATACAGTAATATTCGCAGTTACAACCTAAAATGCAAATAACCCACCCCTAAACATTATGCTCACGATATATTGTGCATGCAAGAAAATCACGAACGCCCTCTAGTATTCAACGGCATCTTTAAAACCGGAAACCAAACAAAATACGGCCGCGATCTTCGGAACAAATGATATTTAGAAGTTGCGGGGCACTTTTGTTAATGAACGCAAAATTAAGTAAATCTATAATTTATGTTAGGACAGAATTCAGCGCCGCTGCTCTTATTTCGGTGCAAGCAATCGAGCGGATGAGCTCGTAACCCCATCGCGGAATTACGGCATTGCTGACGTTTAACGAAATTGAACAAAAAAGAAAAATAAATAAATGAATAAAAAGCAACAACGTAACGAAGCTTAATGAAAATCTGGGTTCATTCACCAGTTGTAGAACAACAGAATAGACGCATGGGATCAAGAATGATAACTTTTTTTTTGTTCTTATTCGTCGAAAGACGAAAAAAAAAACAGTGTTGGAGATTGGTGGTTGGGGAAGAGGAGACGGGTGGGGAAGAGAGAATAACCCAGGCCTTAATCCCCCTAAAGAGAAGAGGACGCCTAGGAAAAGCTGGTTGGTTAAAGGGGAACGTCTTTATGGCTAAGCAGCTCCAACCGTCAGTGCAGGATGGATGTTCACCAAAAACCCGCGCGCGGGAAACACCGGGAGGGAGGGAGGGAGGGAGAGGTGCTCCTAGCTCTATGATCCTTGCTTGCCGTGATCGCATGGCTAGCCAGTCAGTCTGTGACTGTGAGTCAGTCAGTCAGTCTGTAGGGTGACTGGAAAATCTCCCAATATGGACCAGTCTCCCCTTTGTAATTGATTCTTTATGCCTACTAATCCTGTTAGGAAGTAAGGAACTGAAAACCATCCATCAAACGAAACAGAATCTGAGAATATATATATATTACACATAAAATGTTTACATATGTATTGTCACTTGAAATGCGTAAACATATGTACATACATACGCAACCACACTGAGGCACAACGCATGAATTTCCTTGTGCTTAAAGGCCTGAAGCATTCGGGCCGTTCCCAACGCCCTTTGGACTTTTCTTTCGCACGTTCGCCATCTCCTCAGCAACGTTCACGAAAACGGAGTAGGAATCTGACAAACCTGCTCCGACGCTTCTGATTGATTCATTACGCGTCCGAGGAGAAGGACAGCCTTATAACCGCCCTTTTGGAAACCAAACCTCTACGGGAGATATATACCATCGGCCCGGCCAACGCGGAACCAGAGGAATTTGTTTCTGGTGATAGAAATTCATTTCTCCATACAATGTGGTTCGGATCCCACAATAAGCTGTAGGTCCCGTTGCTAGGTAACCAATTGGTTCCTAGTCACGTTAAAAATATATCTAATCCTTCGGGGCAGCTCCTAGGAGAGCTGTTAATCAGCTCAGTGGTCTGGTAAAAACTAAGATATACTTAACTCTCTGTTCCTTCACATTCAGAAAAATGCCGTGAAAGTGGCCCACAGTGGGAAAGAGAGAGGTTCACAGGGAATGCGATTAACTCGTTTAAAATATAATCTCTTCATAAAGGTAGATAGGACGGTCGAGATAAAACCCGGAACTAGCTGACCACTTCATGTAGATTTGGTTGTAACGGTGTAAGTTGTTGGCCATTGCAAGAACAACAAAATAAATAGTTTTATATATACAAACACATACATAGATACATGTATATATGTATATATATATATATATATATATATATATAACTTATGTATACACACATATACATATATAATTATATATATATATATATATATATATATATATATATATATATATATATATATATATACTATGTACACATATACTATATATATATATATATATATATATATATAGATATATATATATAACATACATACATACACGTATGTATACATATATACATATATATATATGTATATATATACACATATATATATCCAGTACATTTTAACTTGGTCAAGATCTCAAAGGGGATTACATTCGATGAGGGCATCTTCTTTTGGCAGGACTGGACCCAGCACCTAATTGGAATCCAGGTCAAGGAAGATGCATTTAGCGAGAACATTCCTCTTTAGAAGTCAATTACTTTTAATGGTAAAGTAAACTTGATTTATGGGAGATTCATAACTTAATATGCGAGAGTATAAAAACGACGTTTGTAAATTTGTGAAAAAAGCAATTATAAATAGCTGCGTGTCCGAAAATTAGAAAGCAGCTGTCATGTTGAAAATGGGCTGAATTCAATTTCAAGTACAGAACCTCTGTTTGTGGGGAATATGTAGAGCAGAGTCAACAGATGAAGGGATGAGTCACAGTCAACTCTGAAAAGAACTGGAATAACAAGTTTGAATCCTAGCCTTTTAGACACACTCATACACAATCACACAGACACACACACACACACACACACACACACATATATATATATATATATATATATATATATATATATATATATATATATATATATATATAATATATATATATATATATATATCAACTTTATCACTTACGCACTTGGACTAACGGATACTCGTCCTTTTGGACTGTTAGTCTATTAGAGCTTGTAACTTTTTTTTAAAATAAATATATCCGCTAGATACCGTCTAGTTTGAGGAGGTTCTGTTAGTAATAATATACATGTATGTGTAGAATCTACTGGTCATTTTTTTACGAGATACATATGAAAACTGTAATAGCCACAATGCCCTCTTAACTTCTTGAAGTTTCTGCTCTTTTCTGGATACACTTGTCACTACGAAGCCTGAAGATCCAAGTCCTAAGAAATTTGAAGAAATTGTGATGTCTGGTACCGGGTAACGAACCCAGGTCCCATAATCACAAAGTGGTCAGGTCGGCAGCGTGACCTCTTTGTGATTATTTGACCTGGGTTCGTTTCCCGGTACCGGACATCACAATTTCTTCGAAAATTTCTTTGAACTTGGATCTTCAGTCTTTGTAGTGATAAGTGTATCCAAAAAATAGCAAAGAATTCAAGAATTTAAGAGGGCATTGTGGCTATTACAATTGCATATATATATACACACACAAACAAACATCAATCTACAAATGCTTTAGATCCAGTTCGCTCTACCTCGGAAATTATACCAAAAGGAAATAATAATTGATAACTGGTTGGCCACGCAGTGGACTCGATCAGGGTACAGCGAGAACCAACGACTTCAGTGGAGCCAGATGTAAATCCTGAATGTAAATTCTAGGTGGTCTCGGTTTCTAAACTATTACCGAAGGACTGATATTATATTATATATATATATATATATATATACCTATATATATATATATATAGTATGTATGTATGTATTACATTATTTTTGAGCGACTTATTAAAACAAAACCCCCCGCTACTATGAATGAAAAGCCAGAATCCAGAATACAAATCCACAGTTGAGAAAAAGTGAAGGTCAACAAATATCACGGGCCAGGAATCCTCTTCGTTACATCCTCCGGCTCCCGGAGTTCAATTTAACCACTATTAATACCGCGGGTCTTTCACGCCCTTCCGAATTTAAAATCATAGAACGACGCCGGTCCAGATAATTCCTTGGATCCCCCCAAAGTCGACAGGGCTGCTCCCCATCACTGGGGCTACCGTCGGAGCCCAGCGTAGTGTATATTAAGAGGCTATCGCGAGCCCGTCCCAGCTTCTTTGAGTCTCCTGGGATGCTATGTCTTTCGGCTCAATGATGGGTGTCAGGTTGGGGTGGCTGAAGACTGAGGCGAACTTCTTCCTGTATCTGTGATCTCCTCTCTTCGTCTTGAAGAAAGCCATTGATGCCACGTGGGCAATACCACTGGACAAATTGACGTGTAGTTTTCGTGTCAAATTTCAATTCTGAATTCACGTTAATCAATAAATTTCTTGGGTTGTATTTACCTATATGTTGGAGTGAAGTTCCATTGTAGTGAGAAGGCCGATGGTGCCTTAACCGACTGTCGACTTTTGAATAAAGAAACTGAGCGGTATAGTTCGTGTTTTTGTTCAGCCTTGAAGATTAGAAGTACAGGATATACAGGAAGTGATGTCTGATAATTATTGATGCAGCATTTGCATCAACACCCGACGAAGATATAAAATAGACCGTGCTTGAAAAGCACACACACACACACACACACACATATACATATATATCTATATATATATATATATATATATATATATATATATATATATATATATATATATATATATGTATATATTACATACATATGGACTATCATGTAACTGTTTCGTAAGAGTATCTTTGAATCAATTGTCTTGTACGCAGTGGACTATCCCACACGTCTCATGAAAACAGTTGCGCTATCTCTCTCTCTCTCTCTCTCTCTCTCTCTCTCTCTCTCTCTGTATGTGTGTGCATGTGTTTCACTCATACAAATCTAGAGGTTAATTGAAGGCTTACCCTTTACTCGTTAGAGCCAGATCTTCAGGCAGGTATGTTTATCTAGACCACATACGAGACGAAAAGGCCAAATTATTGGATATGAAGAAACTCCTGATTAATAGATGAGGGAAGCCGCCGAACGACTGGGTAATTAGCTTCGTTTCCGATTCGCTTTCCGGCGATTCTTTGCTATATAAATCTACTTTCATTAGATGGGGCCTGGCCTCGCTTGCTGCTGGGCCAGGTTGCTATTTCACCTTTCATTACGGAAAGAGGAACTGTAGCAGCATAAAAAACGACAGCAATAATGAAAATTTCTAGCAACACCGATCAGGATGAAACAGCGACGAAACAACGAAACTAACAACATCGGTGGCAGCAAGAGGGCTGATAGAAATAGACAGTCACTGCAGTGGTTCTCAATCACACACACACACACATGCACTGATTTACCGAGTTCCTGTTCCTGTTTGAATGCCTTTCTCTCTGTGTAACGAATTCATAATGAGATGCTTTCCCGGGATAGTTGCGTGATAATGCCAGTGTATGGGGATGTTACGATTAACCACAAATGCAGAACAAAAAGAAAAAAAAAGAAATTGGGTTCTAAAATATATCTGCAGTTTGTTGTCTTGTGTGCATGCCGGTTGTCACTGTGCTTAATGTTAAATGGAAGCCCTTGGGAAATATTCTATCTGGCTACCTCACAACTTAATCGAATGACCGTACATTTTATCCCGCGTTTTCTCTTTCCTTGCTTATAAAGCGGTCACAGCAACGTTTGACAACAGCCACTACTTTTACCACAACTACGATCGTGGAAGTTTGTTATTATAAATCCAAATACTTACATCCGTTCAGACACATTACAAAAAAAAACAACATACCCATTGTTACTTATGGTTGGTTGCAGAACTTGAAGTGATACGAGCAGCCTATGGTACAGGTTATATACATTTACAATGTAGGAAAAACTGAAAGGTGATAAAGTGATTAATATTTTTGGAGTTGTGATGACCAAAGATCATAAGTTGTCACAGCAAATGGCAGATTGGTCAGGCTCATTCACTGCAATTTTCCCGTACCTTTTCTCTTTTCCACTATTTCATGGTTACATTCTCACTTAGCAACTGGCTGCTTCTGATCTGCCTCACGCAGTAAATGCAAAATGAACTCTCGCGAATAATTTTAGAATTTCCAAAGTTACAAGTCGCCGGCATTTACGGGGAAATTAAGTTTGTACATTGTTTGGCTGCAAAGAATGGACGCATTTTAAACCTCATCTGATCCTGTATCAAGTATATTGTTTTCGTGGCGAATGTATCACCTCTTGAACATCCCCTCTAGTAGGACAGAATTGAAGAACCTCTCAGATGAAGATCTGGCTGTTTACCGATATCACTTTGGACATTGCTCTCAAGGGCTTCTTGATCATTTGATAAGGCCAAGGCTCTCGCGGTTTCGTTACGCAAGCTAGGCTTCATTTCCTCAGATATCCGCGCGGAAGTCAGACCTTCTGACTTTTCACTTTCTGGAAATGGAGGTATCTCATCCCTTGAGGTCTTATGAGTCATTTTTAATCTGTCTCTTTAGAAAGCTAAATTGACATCAGTTAGGTTACGGCCATCGCTAGCTCTCCTTGCACAGTCTCTTTCTAATCACATTTTTTTTTTTTTTTTGTAGACATTTTATATGTACGTTAAAGGTGATGTTTTAGCGAATACTTTCGGAAGTATTTTCCAGTACTCTCGTTCTTCATTAATATTGAACTTACAGTTTGAATCAATTTCCCGTAATAACGATTTACGTCATTGTGACGTTTTAGCTGAATGAGTCAGATTTTAGTAGAATAATTTCTAGATCATCGTATTCATTTCTCGATGTGGTTCGGATATCACAAAAAGCTGTAGGTCCCGTTGCTAAGTAACCAGTTGGTTCTTATCCACGTAAAAATAGCTAATCCTTCGGGCTAGCCCTAGAAGAGCTGTTCATCAGCTCAGTGGTCTGGTCAAACTAAGATATACTTTTTTTTCTAGATCATCATTTTCGTTATTTGTGCGGGAGCCGATGCAAAGGACAACACACTACCTTCTCTTGGATTGATTGATTGATTTATAGACTTTAGGCACACATGCCAAGCACTGGGACAAATAAGGCCATTCAACGCTGAAACGGAAATGGACATTGAAAAAGTTTGGAAGGTCCAAAAGGAGGAAAACCTCAAAGCAGTTACACTATGAATCAATTGTTACGAGAGGGTGGAAAGTAAGATGGAAGAAAGAGAATATGAATGGAGGTACAGTAAAAGGAACGAAAGGGGTTGCAGCTAGGGGCCGAAGGGTCGTTGCAAAGAACCTAAACTCATGCTTACAGTGCACCGCATTAGGTGAACTGACGGCACTACCCCCTACTGGGGTCTTCTCTAGGAAGTTGGCAGGCTGTGGGAATGAAGGAAAACGGATGAATGGCGAGAAATCCAAAGCTTCGTATCAGAGAAGTGATTAGAAAATGTTACGGGTCTACCTCATAAACTTTCGTTTCCATTTCAGGGTCGCTTGTCTTTTTTTTTTTATTATTATTATTTGGTAATTTACATTCAGACTATTTTCACTCACACTTTCGCTCTCCAGACTTTCACGCAACCCGTTTGTTTTTTTTATTTTCTTATCTTTGTTTCAGTTTCTTTTATTATTTGAAAATGTTTGGGAGTTTTTTAATCTATCGCTTATGTATATGCTCTCACAGTTGCATACTGCCGTTATCTTACTCTTTATTTTTTCGGGAAAAAAAAAAAAGCATTTTTCTATATAAATGTGCAACTCCAGAAAAAAAATTACCTAACATATATATATATATATATATATATATATATATATATATATATATATATATATATATATTCATAGTTATAAGTACAAATTAGCATTAGAATAAGGTGCATTAGCTACCACTGTGTTATAGGAATCCATTGGAACTCCGATTCCAACGAGGGTTGCGACACCCATCCCAAGGGAGATTCCTAAGATTCCTATTATTACCAACCGAAGGTCTGGCAGAACTAAATAGAAATTTTGTTCTGAGTTTTAGCAAGTCTGAGAGAAAGGATCAAAACCTTCACTGGCGGTGATTGCCAGTTATGATATTATTCCATTCAGTTAATTATCAGTAAGATAGAATTTTCTGGAAGCTACAGACATTCAAAGCCACTGTGCTTTGAATCTCTGTTAATCATTGCTGTTCTTGATAAAGTAGCTGCTGTTTTAACTGAGCTTAGTCATGTTGCATTTTCAGATGCTGTTTTGGAGACGAGAAACATTTACGGGAAAGAGCTTACATTTGAATCTTCTAGGATCTACAATATGTGAACTATAATTTCTACCCTTTGTATCTGAGGACGTCATTTCGCACCGTTTTCAGCTGCAATAAATTGCTGAAATAGTATTTTCCTGCCGACTTTTATTTGCCATGTCCAACTTCAGTCAGTATTGAGTAATTACTAACCACATTGCAGTATAGTACTAAAGTAGATTCACATCAACCGTGCATTTGATGTCTAGGCCAGTCCCTTTCGACGCTCGTGATTGGCTGTTGATAAGCCAATCACAGGGCTAGAAACTCTCAGTCTCTCGAGAGAGTTAATATATGCAGGATGTACGTTCCACCTCTCCTGAGGGATACGTCTTTCTAAAGTATCCCTTAGGAGAGGTGGAACATACATCCTGCTTATGTGAACTCTCGAGAAAGACTGAAGAGAGTTTCCAGCCCAGTGATTGGCTTATCAACAGCCAATCAGGAACGTCGTAAGGGACTGGCCTAGACATCAAATGCACGGTTGATGTGAATCTACCATAATATATAATACTGAAATTGTAGGGAACATCCAGGTAAGTGTTCCTACTGTCTAGGACATAATGGAATTCCAGGTCCTTTGAATAGAAGGACCTTAAACCGAACTAAAACTTCTTACAGTTTTCTTTCTCTTGAAAAAGGGCCACAGATAGGACCTGAAAGCACTCGAGTTTTAAGTAAAATACTTTTCAAATATTTACCAGTAAACAAGTTATACTTACCAACATTGTGGGTTTCTTTTTCCATCTTCAGAAGTACTTTCTAAGATTGTGCACAAGAACATTCTGGACTGCGCAGATTTCTTTGACATTTAAAGAGCAACGCACAAGCATAATGATACTATATTATGGCTGTTAAAGCCGGTATAACAGAAGTAATGACATGAAGCAAGTATTATGATCTTTGATATTGATTGGAGTGAGCAAATACGTATTTAAGGGTAGACAATGTAAATAGAAAATTGAGGGATTTAGGATTATGTGGAAAATAGAATACTCTTGTTTTTAAGGCGATTAAAAGTGAAAAAGAATGATTTTCCGTCGCATTCTACCGCTCATTTTTATTTCATTACTCGCTGCTAACATTGGGAAAGGTTAACAGGGCACTGGATGAGTTGTTGATGTTGAATGAATATGTATTCTGAGTCCTTAAATGATCAATGCTTCGCTGAGCGGCGCCTTGCAGGTTCTCTGTAGCAGATTCTCTTATGGAACCGTCATTGCATTCTTCGTCTTTGCCAACGTTTGGTTTTACTTTTTTATATAATTTAATTTTATCATCTTTAGTTCTATTATCCATTATTGACTCGGTAATATTTGCATTATCTTTATCTTACCTTATTCTTCCTGGTTAGTTTCAGTTTTCTAAAAAAAAAAAAAAGAATACATTCTATTTGTTTATTACACTTTATCATTTGTCCCTCTGGAAACTCTGTAGTCCACGTTGCTTTCAGTGACAGAAAAATATCTTTTTTATTGTATGCATATTGATTAGGACGCGAAACAAGGTAACATGGAAGCGATTTCAATACTGGCTCTAGAACTGGCCTAGGTATGAAGATGCACAGAAAGCGAAACAGAAGTCAACTGTGAAATAATGTGGCATATTTATGTTTCAAACGAGTAACCAGAGAAGTTACAATTGGCCTTATAGAATATGGAAATGAAAGAACGCCCCAAAAGGGTACTAGAGGATTCGCAAGTCATTGTAACGTTATTCTGAAGGTAATGATTTCTTCCAATTTCTTTAGAGGGATCGAACTCTGCTGCATTGACTGGGATTAGAGAAGGGCAATCTTTTGAAATGGTTAACCCCCGGAACTACTCGTTGGAGAGATAGTTCGCCTTTCAATACCAGCTGCATTATTTTTCCTGCTTAACCAAGGGCTGATGGTTGGGAATACCGCCATCTGACAAACTTGGAAGAGGTATTTTTTATTGACATTCTGGTGGGTTCCGTAGGTTGTATCACACACACACACACACACACACACACACACACACACACACACACATATATATATATATAAATATATATATATATATATATATATATATATATATCTGTGTGTGTGTGTGTGTGTGTGTGTGTGTGTCGACTACAGCGCACGCTGGTACCTGTCTATAGTTGGGTGGACTGGTGGGTGGTAGGCTCGAAGTAATCCAAACATCTAGCGCACTAGAACTGAATACTACTGTACTGCCAGGCACACATATTAGCTGATTGTATATTCTTCATGACGAGCCTACTGTAGGACAGTCACACATTTATACATTTATGTTTTATATATACATGCATATATACATATGTGTATATTAGTATATATAGAATATATATTGATGGATAAATCTGTAAGTGAAGCGTTAAGATGGTCGAACAGTGGTCTCTTTTTAATATGAAGAGAACAGAAAGTTTCTCTAGTAAGTTTGAGATCTACAGAACTGATAAACATTTCTATTCTCAAGAACTAACTCATAAAAGGAATTCATTTGCTCTCCCTTACATCAGCGGAGCAACTTCAACCCGAGAGGAGATTCCAGAAACTACCAGCCGCTATGAGCCAACTTTCCACATTCAATTAGCATATGCTTTACACTGAACTGAATATGGCAGTGCTTACACTCCGGGGGAACATCGTTCGCCATCAAGTACAAGAGAGTTAATCTCGCTATACCAACACGAACTCTGGAAAGATGCTCTTGCGGTTTCTGGTTTCCTTTCTTTCCGAGTTTTTCCGTCCTAACTGTTTGGTCGTTAGAGAAAAGGGTAAGTAAATGTTGGATGAATGTCATGGCTACGTTAAACGGAATTCTCTCTATTTGTTTATTTTCCTTATGAAGGTCAACGCTACACTGTACGTTTCATCCCTTTTCTTTGAGGGACACTGAGGCAGGCGGAACATCGGATGCAAATACAGAAAATAGAGAGGATTTTAAAATCTCAGATACTTGAGGAAGAAGAGGAGATTTAACTCTTGCATCGACCAGTACCATTATTGACGAAGAAGTAACGGACATTATGCAGTTGCTGACAAATAAAAATAAATACAAAAATAATTGAAAAAAAATGAACGAAAAACATAGAAATCACATAGGCTTCAAAATATGAATTTCATTTTTTTTTGGAAACCGTTGATTTTATAGTAAATTCAATTCACTCTGCATTTACGTCTAAGACAGACAAGACGCCTTATTAACGAAGGAACAAGGTGGATTGTTTCCTAAGGCAAGTGATATATATCCCATCTCATACTGGAATCTGTCGACTTTTCAAAAAAGGCAAATTTTTAAAAACAAAAAATATTGTTACTAGTTCGTATTTCTTCTTTTCTCCCTGTCATCAAGTCTACTTTGAATAAAAACTAAATAGTTAAGAGTGTACGAAGGGTACTTGTGATACAAATATCCAAAATCTGAAGTCTGTTTCCTTTAAGCTGAACCTGACTTGGATGGTAGATTACGACAGTGGTTCACCCCAAAGGAAGAAATGACTCGATATATATTGATATAAACATTGGGGTAAACATTCATAAAAATTGCACAAAATCGCCTGCTGTATTTAAATTTGAAACAGAGAAGCCAAAAAACAGCTTATCTTAAAAAACCTTAAGTTTTTTCACCAATGCGACTCGGTAACATTATGATGCGTAAGCTTGTATCGACTGTTCGAATGTTTGCAATCTTCTAGAAACAAATGATATTTTACTGTCTTTTCGCATTGCATTCCAATCTTGTTCACGTCACTCGTTATCAACCTGATTTCCACTTATTACAAATTTTCTCCAGTGCCTTTTATATATATATATATATATATATATATATATATATATATATATATATATATATCATATATATAAACATATATATATTTATATACACACATATATATGTATATATCGTATTATTAATATATACTATATATAGAATATTTATATATAGATATTATATTATATATATTAATATATATATATAATAATATAGTATAGTATATATATATATATATAAATACATACATATAAGGCACTGGACAAAATTTGTAATAAGTGGAAATCAGGTCGATAACGAGTGACGTGAACATAATTGGAATGCAATGCGAAAAGACAGTAAAATATCATTGGTTTATAGAAGATTACAAACATTGGAAAAGTCGATACAAGCTTACGCATCATAATAATATTACCGGCCGCATTGGTGAAACTGCGAGTGCGCAAATGACCTGGATTAGTTCGGAATCCCATGACTGTGACGTCAGTACATGGAAAGTGAAACGCACAGCATAGACTAGCGCGCGTGCAGTCGTGTGTTCAGTAGCATGTGTAAGTCCATACGTCCGTTAGAACAAATGAATGAGATATAATCTCTAGTATGGGAATTCATGGGGCAATTAGACAACAAACTGTCATAGTGGTCACAAGGGACTTTGGAGATCCGTGGAGGTGCTAAGATCCATCGGGTAAAGATAAAGAACATTTAGAACAGCGACACTCATTTCAAAAGTTTGAGAAGTGATGTGTGGTGCGACACTTAACATTACTGACGAACTTTAACATTTCATTGTCTGATAATTATGGTCTCTTTATTTCAGAAGGATTCTGTTGTTGCTACTTAAAAATGAATTCTCTAGACTTTTATATGACGTGTATTGATAAAGACTCACGCAGTGGTCTGACATTATGAGGATAAAGGGGATAACGATATAAATGATGCTTTCGTGGAAGAGTAATGGTGATTTAATGATTTTCTGTGGTATTTTCTTTAATTCATTTTATTCCACTCTTATGTTAGCTATTTGGGAAAATAAAGATTATTAGTTTTGTACATTGGGGGGTTTGAATTCGCCTAAGACTTACTGAATAATTTCAGCTAGCTACAGGGATGACAGGTCATGGGAACAAAACGAAGTTAGATATGGCTATCAGTTCTCTCCTTCTAGTTAAATGGGGTCTTTTACCCCTTAACATATACATACATACGCACACAAACACACACACAGACACACACACACACACACACACACATATATATTATATATATATGATATATTATATATATACATACTATATATATATACTTATATATATTATATATATATATATATAGATATATATATATATATATATATATATATATATATATATTTATATATACACACACACACACACACACACACACACACACATATATATATATATATATAAGATATATATATATATATATATATATATATATATATACATGGGTTAAATATATTCTTCTGTTAAAACAGGATGCGTCTCAAGTATAAAAGGCCATTAGAAACACCCTGATTTATAGCTATGGGCCATATTTTGGTGGACTGACTTCCACTCTTATCAAGCTTGATAAGGGTGGAATCAAACCAGAGTGTTTTAAATGGGCCTTTTATATTTAAGATATACAAATACATATATATGTATAATATAGGTCTAAACCAGTGGTTCCCAAACCTTTCCGGGTCGTCGGCCACTTTCTTATACATACATATCCTCAGATTATGGCCTTCTGCATTCTGCTATATGGCTCCCTCTGGTCTAAACAATTAAGATTATTGCGGAATTTCCATCTACATATCTAAGTACGACGATGTACTGATGTCATATATATATATATATATATATATATATATATATATATATATATGTAAATAATTATATATATATTTACTTGTATATATATATATATATATATATATATATATATATATATATATCTATATATATATAATATATATATATATATATATATATTAAATTTAGCATGAGCGATATATAAACATAAGGGTAGCCATTCGTACAAATTGCGCAAAATCATCTGGCGTATTTAAACTTGAAACGGAAAATCCAGATAACAGCTGATCTTGAAAAAACCTCAATTTCTGCCTTCCTTGTTGCTTGTCTGTGAACTGGTCCATTCACGAATGAATTCAATGCAGACTCAGATGCAGCGCCATTTATGGAAAAGCTACGAGGATTCACTGACTTGCACAATGCAGTTTATATGGACAGGCAGCTACGCTGTAACCGGAAATCGCCTTCATTTGTTCCTCGGTCATTGGGTGAGGTTTGATGCAAGATTCAGAGAGTGAAAGGAAGTAAGGAGAAGGCTTTCCATTGACAATGATTACCACCGGAAATTCCTGGCAATTGATGGTGATGTGTCATACCCACTTACAAAAACAGGTTACCATATTAATGACGGATAGATAGCGCCAATGGATAGCTGCTGTCCCATCGACCAGCGCTGATACAAAATGGCCTTCTCGTCAACTTCACCTCCTAAGCACAATAATAGCATCATAAAATCGGCGAAATGCAAATTTGTTATTTTGTTCACTCACGGCCATGTCAGAAAAGGTTCATACCGAACGCATGATGCAACAAGAACAACAAATAACCCCCAAAGCTACTCCTGCTTACACCAGAATCTCTCTCTCTCTCTCTCTCTCTCTCTCTCTCTCTCTCTCTCTCTCTCTCTCTCTTTTAACCTTTTTATCAACTCGATTCACTTCGTAGGTTTAATTCATTTGAAAGGGAAGGGTCCTCAAAAATGGAGCCACTTCGTTTTTTACGGATTATTGACAAGATAAAAAACGACAACGTTCTGTGTGTTTTCCACACGCACGCACACACACACATGCACACATAAACGACCACAACGATCTATACGTTTGATATACAAACCCTGAAAGAGAGAGAGAGAGATGAACGATTACAACAGCCTATAGGCTTGACACAGAAAAAGAGAGAGAGAGAGAAGAGAGAGAGAGAGAGAGAGCAGCGTGTACAGCTGGGACAAGCTGACGTCATGTGAGGTAGGATTGGGGAATATGTCTGGTGGAGGCAGGCTATTGATTAACACCTGGATGGAAATGAAGACAGAGTTTGGGGGAGAGGTCGAAAAGTTGACGCATTTGGAAGTATAAATGCCGCCAGTTTTTTTGCCGCTCCGTTTCCGCTGGCTGGGGACTTTGGAGTAGTTGTGACTGGGAGTTGAAAGCGGTCGACATTTTCACAGACGTACTAGACTCTGTTGGTGGATGCAGTGTTGAGCGGGGCGAGCATCTCCTCCTCCCAATGAAATTGATTCGTCAGGTGTAACCTCCCCGAGATGATTAACTTTTGATGGAGATCGGTCAAAGGTAGCAAAGTTGTTTTAACAATGACTCTTCCTGGGACAATCAAATAAGGTTGAACATTTTACTATATATAAAGCAAGTGCAGTACACATCAAATAAGCAACCAATGGCAAGAATGAACATAAGAATCTTGTAACATATTATATATCTCAGTCTAAATGCTATGCATATCTATTTAACCATTTTATATATAATATTATATATATATATATATATATATATATATATATATATATATATATATATAGATATATATATATATTAAATGAACATTTTAACTATATATAAAGCAAGCGTGGTACACATCAAATAAGCACCAAATAGGTAAGAATGAACACAAGAATATTGTAACATATATATCTCCGTCTAAATCTATACCTATCTATTTAACCATTTGTATGTATATATTAAAGATTGAATATCAGAAGAAAGAAGACTGCATACCTAAGTTTTAACGAAAATCGAAACTCCAAGATTAATATGGTGGAGACAAGGTTGAACCCAGTAGAAAAACCTAGATATCTTTGTTCAACAGTAGCTAGTGATGGAATAACACACAGAGTGTAGGCTGTATGGAAAAATTGGTGTATTGTGAGACCGCAGAAGTAACATATAGGTTAATAGAAGAATGCACAAGACAGTAGTGAGACCAGTTTTGATGTATGGAGCAGAAGCATGGCCGGTGAGGAGGGTGCAAGAGAGGAAAATTGGATGGGGTAGAGACGAAAACGCTCAGGTGGATGTGTGGAGTAACAAAAATGGACAGGATCAAACATGAAAGAATAAGAAGAACTACTAAAGTCTTAGAACTATCAGAGAAGACCCAGGAAAGAAGAATGCCACGTGATGAGACGGGATGAGACCATAGATGTAAAGGTAGATGTTGGACAGTCACGTGATGACTGTCGTGTGTAAGTTGGGCGTCCATTGCTATGCGTTGATTCCCAGACATGGCAGTGACAGCGACTGCAGAGACCAGCAGCAAAAAAAAAAAAAAAAAAAAAAAAAAAAAAAAAAAAAAAAAAAAAAACAGATTACATGTCACAAGTAAGTGACATATTTTCATTCATGACAATCTTTGTGTTGAAACAACCTAATAATTGCAGTCAACTGCACGCCTGTTATTAATCTAAAACAATAATGAATGTTGTGCTAAGCTTTTTATTAAAGCCTGTTTAACATTAAATTCATATGGCCTAATATATTAGCATGTAGGGTTACCGTCAGTCCATATAACCATGGTTAAGTCTGGTAATTTTCCTAACTACTAGTACTACAATGTACATAGTATCATGAGGCCTAGTCTAAGGCCTGCTGCTGTTTTAAACGTTAATAAAGTGTTATAATGTTATTTACCATGTTATCAATAAGTTCCCAAACCTTCTTGTAAGTAGAGGATTCAGCTGTCAGGAGATGCCTGTCCCACTGAATTTGATTTACCAGAACACCTATGGGTAGTATTCTTCACTATTACCCTTTTCATTATTAGTCTAAAGGATACTTCAAATTCATACTACATTATAGCTTTAAAAGTAAACTTCACCAACTGGCTAGTCTATCAGGGTTGATCAACAAATAACCAAGGGTAGCCTTACCGTAGCCTAACCTTAGTTTGGCAAATATAGCCAGTGGCAAGATTTATACATCACTGCAAACTATCATTTTAATTGTATCCCTTTCAATAGTATCATGTACAGTAAATTTTAAAATCCTATAAAATTATTGTACAGACCATTGAAAATTGACTGTTAGGTATCAGCTATTAAACCTCGGCTATTCATAATATTATCATGTCTATGGATGATGATTATATGGGATGACAGCGTTGGCGTGACAGTTATTTTAGAATGCTGTTGTCAAATTCTAATACCTGTCAGTTTGACCCATGAATAAAGCACGATAATAATTTGTTCTGCCTCCAGAGAGTAAAACTGTAAATTTCTGGTGGTAAAAAAAGGCGTATAACGTCGGCACATTGGTCACCTTTATTCAGCAGGCAGTTTTAATATTTTTATTTCTACATATAATACGCATTGTCCTCGGTAAATGGGGCAAGGACTATTTACTAATCTTTAAAGACTGCTGAGGAAATTGGCTGTTAGTGCAGCATGATCATAATGATGAAATGTCGCCATATCTGCAAAACTTTATGGCTTAGCTTTAGAAATAAAACACCAGTGAAATTATTCCTGCATACATTATATATTGTATTTAGTCAATGTTACATAAATGATTTGACAGTCTTGAAGGACAGCTGAGAAAACACGTTTCTCAAAGAGTACACGGTTTCACTCTAAATTGTGTGAGTTGTGTCATTATTCACACAATAATCAACGCATAGCAACGGCGCCAAGCAGGGCACGACTCAAATTGGTGGCCTATCATAGCCTATCCAATCTCTTCCTCTATGTCTATGGATGAGACATACGTAAAGAAAGAGAGTGGTGCAGATGGGGGTGGCTGGTGGGAGAGCGAGAAGAAGGCTGAAGCGAAGGTGGATGGATATAGTTAAAGAAGATCTGAGAGACAAACAATTATAGTCAGAGGACGATGTGTATGACCGAGCCAGGTTGAGAGCTGTCGGAAACATCGATCCCACACAGAAGTGGGAAAGATGCAGAGAAAGAATATATATTATAATATATATATATATATATATATATATATATATATATGTGTGTGTGTGTTACTCTGTTAAAACAGGATACGTCTCAAGTATAAAAGGGCCAATGAAAATACTCTGCTTTAAACCTAAGGACTATATTTCGGTGGACTGACTCCTACCCTTATCACTTCTTGAAATATAGTCCTTACCTTTAATCCAGAATGTTTTAATGGATCGTTTATACTTATACACACACACACACACACACACACACACACACATATATATATATATATATATTATAAATAAATATATCAAATATATTATAAATATATATATATAAGCATGTACAAGAGACTTACAATCCAATATGGAATGCAGTGGAATAAGAAGTAATGTAAAATAAGCACAAGGATAGAGTAGAAATACCTTAGCGGATGTTGAAGGAGATATTGTAAAGATACACAGAGGGAAGCATTGAGGGTAAAGTAACTATGCGACAGTATAAGGATGCAATAAACTATAAAAAGGTGTTTCAATAAAGACGCCAGGAGATAAAATAGGCGATACAGCGAGGGTATAATTTAATGGAATTTAATGTTATATGGAAGCCAGCGAAGGGAAAAAATTAACAAATTCAATCCTAAAGGAATTATTAACGTTCCGTTCGGTGTAAAGCAAAACCGCAGCAAAGCTACAGTAAGGGATGCCCAAGAAATGGTGTTTGTGGGAGGAGATACAGTAAGGTTGATTGGGCCCATATGTCACTGGTATATTTTTTTCTACAGTTAAGCCATAAAGATTGGCAGATATGGCGCCATAGCAACAGTATGGTCATGCTGCTTTGACAGCCAATTTTCTCCGCAGTCTTTAAAGATTGGTAAATGATCTTTGCAGCAATCTTGTATCAAATATTGCATTAAACAATGTAAGGATGCAACAAGAATTAGGTTAAGATTTGAGAAGGAATGCAGCAGAGAATGTAAACAAAGGATGAAGAAGAGCTATTGCGAGGGATATAATCGAGAATGAAGGACGGATACAGTTAGGACATGAAGTAGGATTTAGAAGAAGACATAACAAAGATGTAGTGATTGATAAATGTAAGACTAATTCCTTATTCCTAAAATTATAACTGTTCATTGAATATCAGATGATCATATGCACTTATGGCGATACTTTACACACCGTTATATAGCGGATATAAATATCTTAGGATCGTTTATTGTTCACGATTGATGTGGCTTACATCGGGATCGATAGTTCGCGCTGGTGGAAGACCAACCAGTTTTAGCTACTTTAAATGCCTAGGTACAACTGTCCAAGCAACAGATGATGGATTTTTTAGTTATTAAGTAGATTTACAATATTAGAACACAGGCGTCACCACCGCGCCCCCTTCCCCCATCAGGCTGTAGACATGGAATGATGACAAAACTTTCCTTGATGCCGTCTTCTCCAGTTACTCCGAGAACTGAAGATCGCTATTTTTCGATAAGTGACATGATCTGGAGCAATTATCTGCATAATTCCGAATAATAATCCTCTGGACGCGTACGGATGATTAACCTCACAAAACAGAGAATATAGATAGACATTTTTTCGTTCTCCTGTGACTTATACGTTACCGCGTCGGGTGGTCCGGTATTGATACCAAATGCTGGATGAATAGAGATTTAATTCTTCGAGTGAAGACGGATGTTGTTTGAGAGGAATTTCAGATGTTTATTTATAAGAAGTTAAATCTTGTAACGCGAAGCTTATCCTCCCAATGAGATCAGAAATCTTTACATGCAAGAAATAGTTACTTTTTTCCTAAGCGTGATTCTCTCTCTCTCGCTCTCTCTCTCTCTTATGTTAGGATCAAACGACGTGCTGAGTGCTATAAAAACAAGACGGAAAAGCCCGCTTGCATCTCAGTTTCAGGAAACTGTTCTAATAACACGTCCTGCTTGTGACTCAAATCGATCAGAAGAACTAGTTTAAGCTTTAACAAGAGAGACAGACACAGATAAATTTGATGAATATATATATATATATATATATATATATATATATATATATATATATATATATATATATACGCAACACGAACACACACACATAAATATTCGTGTGTGTATATATATATATATATATATATATATATATATATATATATATATATATAGCATATTATACACACATATATAGATATATATATAGATATATATATATGCATATATACATACATACATATATAATATATATATATAATATATATATATATATATATATATATATATATATATATATATATTGCACTCACAGATCGATAGTGACTATTGAAGTGTAGTAGTACACACGAAATCGTGGTTTGAGCATCGTGCGTTGATTTGTCGTTAAAAGCGCAAAGAGCATCATTGATCTTCCTTCTTCATATTTAGTTGAAAACGAATTCACATCCATCGTTTCCCATTTAGTCTTATACTCCAGTAATGGTGTTTTCATTCATGAAAGTTTACCTCCTCAATTTAAGCGTCACAGAAGAAGCAGATGGGTGCAATGACATTCGCTTTCAGGAAGAATGGGAGCCATGTCACGGAAAGCACATTACTATATTGACTTCGTTTTCAAAATTATTCCTCAGACGATCTTCACTTGTCTCTGTCAGCTCGTTGATATCCTTAGTTCATCTATTTGTAGCTGCCTTAAGTGTTTTACTCTAAACCCATTTTATTTGCTCTGCTATTCCCATTTTAGCTGACGTTTAGAGCGTACTATATATTTTAGTAAATAATAATCGTACTAACTCATGCATATGTCTAACATCGTGAATCTGAAGTGATTCAGGTACAGAATCGATCGAGAAATAGAGAATGTCGACTTCGTACAATGTCTGTCGATTATCCGAAAGCAATTACTATCAAGTACCCAAGACGAAAATGTTTTTTTCTCGCCCGTTTTCCTAAATACATGCTTTAACATATTAACAAATCTTTTTAGTTTTTCTGTAAAAGAAAACTATTGTGTCGGCTTTGTCTGTCCGTCCGTCCTGCACTTTATTCTGTCCGCTCTCAGATCTTAAAAAACTACAGAGGCTAGAGAGCTGCAAATTAGCATTTTGATCATCCACCCTCCAATCATCAAACATACCAAATTGCAACCCTCTAAACCCAGTAGTTTTTATTTTATTTAAAGTTAAAATTATTCATTATTCGCGCATCTGGCAGCACTTTCCGGAGGCATGGGACGCACCCTCACTCTATCGGATCTGGTGAGCGACTGAAGAGCCACCGGTGAAGGCTGATGGTTTTATACAGCATTATACGTTGTACAGAAAACTCGCTTGCGTCGGCTATCATTTGCCACTTTCGAAAGGTTGATTAAAAAGCAGTGAGTTTCAGTCGTTCGCAGATATCCCTGGAAAGATTCACGAGATTAATAAACAACACGTGATTGCACGAATATGAAGAGCAGGTAAAGAACTTGAAAAAATAATAAATAAAACAAGTTTGTAGGGTAGAACAGATTCACGTAATTGTAATTGTATATGGGTGACATATTTCTCACGCATACTACGTGCTCCAATAGATAACATGGCATGTAGTTAGGCGCATGAATGTATGTGAAGCACACACCACACACATACATACATACACACACACACACACACATACATACATACACACACACACACACATATATATATATATATATAAATTATATATATATACGATATATATATATATATATATATATATATATCGCCACGAATCAGAAATTTGCAACAAAGGTTCTTCACTCACGAAGGAGTAAGTCTCAGTGAGGAAAATAAGAGCTGGTCAGTTTAATTCAGAGTGAACTTGATTTCCAAACGCCCTCCCTGATGTTACAGGGTCAACCAAACCCATTTATCATTGTAATTCAATGTTGCTCTCGTTTTCCTGGCTATTCATTGCGGCCACTGACAATATTGCCGCTGTAAACCCTCCCGCTGTTATGGCGGACCTAACCTCGTTATGTTTGTCTGTTAGATATTGGCTCTAAATTCACTACGTTTGCAACACAGTCATTTCCCTCGATGTTTTGTTCACTTCGTTTGCTCTGACTATCTATCTGTTAGCTTTAACTAAATTCAAATATATTCTAGTCTTTCTCTTATTCAACATATTTATGTAGGTTTTTATAAGTCTGCTTTTTTTTCTGGCGCTTTTACCTCTTCTTACAACCGTCAATAATTATGTGAAATTGCTAACTTGTGGTCTCTGAAAATGGAAAGATTATTCCCAGCTAATACGACTTACATTTGAAGATATTAAGCGAATATTACAGAAGTTTATGGTCCCGTAATGTAGACAGTGCTTGGAATGTTGTTTTTTTACTGCATTATATATACATTGAGATACTGAAATTTAGTTTGGCAGTTTCTACGGTTTACTGTAATGCAGTAATTATCTTGTTCTTACGTTTTGCTATGAAAACTATCATTATAATTATAATTATAATTATTATTATTATTATTATTATTATTATTATTTTTTTTTTTTTTTTTTTATCACAGTCCTCCAATTCGACTGGGTGGTATTTATAGCGTGGGGTTCCGGGTTGCTTCCTGCCTCCTTAAGAGTCCATCACTTTTCTTACTATGTGCCCCGTTTCTAGGATCACACTCTTCTGCATGAGTCCTGGAGCTACTTCAGCCTCTAGTTTTTCTAGATTCCTTTTCAGGGATCTTGGGATCGTGCCTAGTGTTCCTATGATTATGGGTATGATTTCCACCGGCATATTCCATATCCTTCTTATTTCTATTTTCAGGTCTTGATACTTATCCATTTTTTCCCTTTCTTTCTCTGCAACTCTGGTGTCCCATGGTATTGCGACATCAATAAGTGATCATTTCTTCTTGATTTTATCAATCAACGTCACGTCTGGTCTATTTGCACGTATCACTTTATTATTATTATTATTATTATTATTATTATTATTATTATTATTATTATTATTATTATTAGTTTATTATTATTATTATTATTATTATTATTATTTGTTTTTTGTTTTTGTTTCGTTTTTCTATCTCAGTCACTGGATGGTATTTATAGTGTGGGGTTCCGGGTTGCATTTTGCCTCCTTAGAAGTCCATCACATTTCTAATTATGTGCTCGGTTTCTAATGGAACACTCTTCTGTACGACTCCTGGAGCTACTTCGGCATCTAATTTTTCCAGGTTCCATTTCAGGAATCTTGGGATCGTGCCTAGTGTTCCTAGATTATTGTTATTACTATCATTGTTATTATTAGCCGGGCTGCATCCATACCCAGAAAAACAATCCCAGTACGGGAAAAACGAAAGTTAAGCATTTAAAAAATAAGAGCAATAAAAAAAATGATAAACAGCTGAACTAGAAAATGAGACGCAAGTCAGCTTGCTCAAAAAAAATATAAAATAAGAAAAATTGAAATAAAATGGCAGTAATTTGAACTTTTGACGTTCTAATGTTTCATCTACATGACCAAAATGAGTCGGTGATTTTGCCACAGCTGGTAAAATGTTTCTAGATTATGTGGTACTGAATCACTGAGATGAAAAGACAAGACTTGGAATGAACTAGATGGTGGATAGTATAGTAAGTGGAGAGCCCAGTTAAGAAAAATCTTATGAAATGCACACCTTACTGAATAACGATGCCAGAGACTTATCAAGAAGAATGGTAAGAAATTTAATTGAGCTGGAATTTGTGAACAGTTTTAGAGTCAGCTGCTGAAAACCAAACAGGGGAAAATATTGAGAAGAATAAAAGTATTAAGATATTTCCTGAGGAAAGAGAAGTCTCCAAAATTCTTGGAATATTTTCTCAATAAACAGAATAATCTACATCTGTCATTGTGCCAACTACAAACCTTCATAACTTTGATGTCATGGCCTCCACACTCATAAATGGTCTTATGAGCAAGTTACTCATTCCTAATATACAAAGCCATCTCCCCAGCAACAGAATTGGCACTGCACCCAAAACCTGTCGGTTTCTTGAAGCCTGGAATAAGGCGCTCAGGTGCGTGCATTTGACAAACCAATGTCTATACACAGTGAAATATCTTATTGTATAGAAGCGAATTCAGGGTCACTCATATTACTCCGTAGTCCACGAATAAAGGTTTATTTTACTCGACGCCAACGTTATCTAAAAGGATGCTGGTCTGGGAATTTTCTCTTCATTTCCGTCCAGTATACGATTAAAAGTCAATACCATATTTATACTATGCTTAAAATCGAACATAACCATAATGATAACACTGAGAACACGACGGTCTGCAAATGAGGTGCAGAGAATCCATACATAGATGATAAAATGAAGGAAAAACTAGTCAAAATGTCCAAGCAACCCACTTCTATCGCCTACTGAAGGAGGGACAATACCGAAGGTTCTGGAAATGTAAATCAGACACGAAGCTAATCACAAGGATAAGGATAAGGTAGATAAGGGAATCCCCTGATAAAGAATCTGGTAAACTTCACTCTCCTGTTGAGTCAATCAAAACTTACTGCTTGGAAGAAGAAACTGAAAAAAAGGAATGTTTGTTAGTGTAACCTCAGTAGTCTGATTTCCAAGTGACCTACTATAAAATAGCTACCTGTAACCTTAGCTAGCCACAAGGATCAGAACGATAGCTTCAGCGTTGTCAAACGTGTGAGGACAGAAGATAAACATGAATAGCAGAATCTATCAGGTCCAAATGTAAAGAAATGAATAAGGAAGGACTGGCAAGAGATCCAACATCATTCTTTTTTGAAAGTTGGTTGGTGCCTTGACAGACCTTGTAAAGATTATTTCTCTGGATAATTCTATGATTGAATGGTCATAAAACCTAAAATAGATTAGATCAGTAGTTTATGTCATGCCAAGATATTATGTCCGGCTGGGTGAGGGATTACGTTTAGTTGAGGGTTTACGATGATTTAAAATTTTGTTGTAAGAATATGAAACTGCAATTTCCATGGCCAGCAAAATCAGGTCCCACCTCCGCATAAAAAAAAAGTTACTCGTAATTCCTATTTTAGGCGATAACGATTAAGGTGCAGGGAAACACTGAGGAAAGTATAAAGTTCCACGTCAGAGAAGCGAATAGTAAGAAGGAAAACAATATTAGAGAAAAAGTATGCAAGCTTAGATTAGATTGTTCCTACATTTCCTGTAAATGTAATCTTTTTTCTAAGTTCCTGCTCCGTTGTTTACTGATTTTGTGTATTTATTTGTTTGGTCTGGAACAGGAAAGGTCCCCAGTACAGAATTCCCTTGGGTCTTCGATGAAGCAACCTGAATAAGACCAATATATCATATTTCTACATCTTTTCACACTGGACGACTCCCTTCCAGTCCAAACTTTCAAAATGGTCGCAGAATTCTAAAAAGCATAGGAAAATCATGGTATATTCCAGCTACGCTTGAATTTCTTTAGAAAGCTGTATACAATGTCTTTGAACCTTTGCAAAATATACCTAAGAAATGTTTGTTAGGTATCCAAAATACTATAAAAATATGCTAACAGCTCCATCAAAATATTGCAAACTCAATACAATACAAGTCAAAAATTCACCGAAGCTTCTTCGGCGCAGTCGAGTTTCCTGTACAGCGTATAATGCTATATGAAACCTTCAGCCACGGACTATGGAACTATATCCCGCGGCTCATGAAACTTCCAACCACGGCCCTGTGGTGGCTTGTGTTGTTGGCACACATAGCGGAACCGGACGCACGATCATTACTAAATCTAATCTTAAATAAAATAAAAACTACTGAGGCTAGAGGGCTGCAATTTGGATGTTTAATAATTGGAGGGTGGATGGGATGCTCAACGTACCAATTTGCAACCCTCTAGCCTCAGTAGTCTTTGAGATCTGAGGACGGACAGAAAAAGTCATCTCGATAGTTTTCTTTTGGAGAAAACTAAATCTGCACCGAAACGTTATAGAAAATAACTGAGACAATATAATGAGTCCATCGAAAAACTATATTATTAAATCATTTCAAACCGACCGAAAAGATTTGGAGAAGCGATGCAGAACTTGAATGAATAAAGGATTTTGATCGGAATGAGGCATCGTTAGTGTTACTGGCCACCGGGACAATTTTTTTTCATTTATTCTTTAATTGCCTTCGTAATGAGGCAAGGAAGCGACTCCCCTTCAAAATCAAATCTGTATTTCTTGGGGGACGTAATAATAACACTAATTACGTTATGCATTGTTAATTGTCCTCCTCAGGTATTTGCCATTAGATTTAATAGATTTTATCAAAATGTATAATGATGTTTGTTTGCTTTTTGCATCCTAAGAGAATTATAAATGTATGTGTTGTGTACACACGCACGCACACATACACACACACACACACACACACACACACACACATATATATTATATATATATATATATATATATATATATATATATATATATATATAAAACACGTTTTTATAAAGAGTGAAGAAATAACGAAACAAGAGATTCTTAGATTCATTGCGTTTCATAACAAGATCACGAGAGAGAGAGAGAGAGAGAGAGAGAGAGAGAGAGAGAGAGAGAGAGATTAATACTCAGTATTACAGAGAGACAGGTAGCCACATACACGCTTACATACGCAGCAAAAATCCTCCATTCAGTCGCCTTTGTACTGTAGAGCCCTTTACAAGAGCTACATTCATTTTTGAACTGAGTTGCTACGTTTGACAGAATTTTCACGTTCGCCAATAAAGATTTTAAGTTGCAGTCGATGGTAAAAACATTTTTCCCTCTCTATCTTATGGGAAATGTTCAGGTGTGTGGTAAAAACACATTGCTGTGTCTGGAAACCAATTTAATATCGGCAGAATGTAGGAAATACTTTTTTTTTTCAGTTTTTCGCAGAGCCCGAATTCTATACCTTTTGCAGATCTGATCGATGATTTTAACCACGACTCCTACAACAATTACTAATTGTATTAGTATTGCTAATAACTGCTTTTATTATTTTTTTCTCATGTTCATACAGCTTTTACTGTGACTTAATATTCTATTATTGTCGGTGGAGCCCAAATTACACCATAAAACTCTGCCTGTTTTTCTTCATATACCCAAGTTTTTCGCAGAACATGTTTTCGAGAAACGTGTCCTTGCATTACTGCATGTCTTTTTCCAACTTTCCTTTTATGCCTACTTGTCCCCTTTGCCGTTTTTACTGCCAATTCCACGAACTTTTTTATGCTCTTCCTTCCCGAATCATCTTTATTACATCCTGCATCACTTTGGGTTCCGGCTTCATTCTTTCTCGTAACTTTCCTTCATATGTTGTGAGGATTTTTCTACTTTATTGAAAAAGCAGTTTACCATAAATGAGAGGGACTGTTTCTTTCAGCAACGAACATTTGATCCATGAATACTGATTATGTGGTATGGGTGGAAGAATACTACCACAGTAGGTCCTGCGCGTCGTAAAAGGCGACTAAAAGGACAGCTGCTGCCTTGATCGTCGTATTTTTGGGTAAAAGGCTAGGCCCCCCGCCAACAACTGTGGAAACTGCCGCCTTGCAGTCGTACTTTTGAGTAAAAGACTAGGCCCACCACCAACAATTATGGAAACTGCTGCCTTGCAGTCGTACTTTTGAGTAAAAGGCTAGGCCCACCGCCAACAACTGTGGAAACTGCTGCCTTGCAGTCGTACTTTTGAGGAAAAAGCTAGGCCCACTGCCAAAACTGTGGTTGATGACAGCAAGGGCATGCGGTCGTAAAAACCCCCTATGCCCAACGATAAGCCATGCCTAATGCCTTTCATGGAGCAGGGGAGAAGGCGCATCAGGCAACCGATCCCTTAATGTAGGGATAACGGTGGGAAAGAAGAAGACAAAGAAGATTTCACTCATGAAAACGGTCACAAAGAAATCACTGGAATTATTGATGGTTCACTTTCCAGTCTTATTACTTTGTGCGTCCGGTCTTCGTAAGTTCTGCAATTAACCTTATTTGCTCCTGTTCTCGTGTTTCAGGAATCGCAGAATTGTTTGTCTTCATTTATTCACACATAATTCTAAGTTTCCTTATCTCCTCTGTTCTGTATGATCTTTTCTTTTAGAAATAAAAAAAAATGAAAACTCGTCTCTTCTGTTTATAGAACACGAGATCGATAACCTTCTTCGGCGTCTCTTGAGTCATATATTTCCTCCTTTTCATTTATTCATCGAGACTCTGAAATAGAAAATAGCCAGAAATCCTTGTGAAGAAGATTTGGTTTGATTTTCCAGTTTGTACAAATATGTTTTAATAAATGAAACACAAACTTTTAGATGCCGAAAGCTACTTGAAAGTGAGATGAGGTTTTTTTCCATCATCCCTAGAGGTAACTGACTGAAGTTAATACTTGAGGAAGGGAAAGTTTGTGTAATTTTTAATGCTTGTAGTGTATCAAATAGATTACACGTAAATTTGTTCTGCTAGTCATACTTCTTTAACCTTCTCTCAAGGTACGATTGCTAGTGTAGGCAGTTAGGTTATAAAAAACAGATAATCACTACATTCCCGTAATATTTGGAAAAAGACCAATATCGCAATGAAGAGATCCGACGATTTTACACGAATAAAGACGCAAATGCAAAATACCTCGTCGATGAAAAATCATGAGATGCAAGCTCCGCTGGAACTCTCATTTCATTCCACCAGAGTTTCATTTTCAATGCTTCAATTTTAAGCCTGCTGAAACTGTAACTAGTAGGATTGTGATATTTA
Source organism: Macrobrachium nipponense (assembly GCF_015104395.2). Classification (NCBI taxonomy): domain Eukaryota; kingdom Metazoa; phylum Arthropoda; class Malacostraca; order Decapoda; family Palaemonidae; genus Macrobrachium; species Macrobrachium nipponense. The sequence continues at coordinate 22,374,933 of NC_087201.1, read as the reverse complement.
CCTCAAGTGAAAATAGAACGAGAGAGAGAGAGAGAGAGAGACAGAGAGAGACAGAGAGAGAGTTATCCACACGTGTTGCTGTGAAGAGCTGCAGAGACGACCATGCCACAATGCCATCACCTTGTGAAGAGAGTAAGTATAAAACAATCACCAACACTGCTATCAAGTTACCAGATGCAATCCAGTAAAGAGAGAAAAATTCCCGTTCGGGCTAACTGAATCATGACCCGAGCCAGCAGTAGCGTGAGCGAGTAAGTGTAATGATACGGTCGGTAATGCAACTCACGGCCAGGCCACAAAATGCCAGAGTTGTAATGGGCGGGTGTCAGGCGGTCTCCAGGTTAGGAAGCAGAGCTCCCAGTACGGGAAATATTGTGTTAGAGAAACCTAAAGGTTTAGAAAGAGGCGAGCTTCTAGAGGAAACGAGGAATTTATATAAATATACAGATAGGTAGATATATATGCACTAAGCAACGAATGTCCTTTAATATCCAATTCGCTCCACCTCGGAATCAATATATTTTCATATATGTTAACCGAAGGGGAATTTTTTAGTTGGTAACAATTTCGTCCTCTCGTGGGTTCGAACCAGGGGACAGAGGAGAAATCAGAACTTCAGTGAAGTTACCGACTCAGCCAATAAGTGAGGTATAGTATTATATAGATATATATATATCTATATATACTATATAGTATAATCTATAATATATATATATATATATCTATATAGAGAGAGAGCGAGAGAGAGAGAGAGAGAGATAAATGGTTAGGTAGATTTAAAGCCTCTCCTCAATATTAATGGAGAATTTGATGATTTACAAATAAATTTATCATCAAAACTTATATCACCACTCATATAACAGCCTAGGTTTTATGTTAAAGAATAATTTTGTCGTACCGGATTGAAATTTTTCGCATTATTATAATCAGTGCCTTTGGGAAAGTCAACTGAAAAGAACCACGGATATCTTCAGCAATGGTCTCAGTAGATCTTTATGTATTATTTAATGTTGAGGTACTTTTATAATAAATATTGACTGGCCTGTCAACTATGGGCTTTGATTTTATTCAAGTGATTTATAAAGATGATTATAAAGGAAATACAAATATATTCAAACAGTGTGTGTGTTTAAAAATGTCATGATTTGATGCACAAGCAAACAGTGGTAACCCCGATAGAAACTGGCATTTAGACTGGCAGAGAGAGAGAGGACGAGAAGGAAGAAGAGAGAGCGAGAGAGAGAAGGGAGAGAGAATGAGGACGAGAGAGAGAGAGAGAGAGAGAGAGAGACAGACAGAGAGATGTTTATTGGGAAATAAAAAAAAAATCAGAGAAATTCTGGTATGCAGAGAACAGACTACAAGAAGAAACGGAAGCTTGACCTCCAACAGAACTTGATTCGAAAGTCACGTTCAGGTGTTATAAAACAATCTCTTACCTCCTCTTTTTTATCTTTCTTTTAATTGCTTTCTAGTTTTGCTTTTGTTTGCCTTTTGCTTAGATTTCCCTCTCTTTCACTCTTATTTGGCATTTCTCTTCACTTTCTCCGATAATCGATTAGTTTTTTTTTTTTTTTTTTTTTTTTTTTTTTAGAATTTTCCCCGTAAGCGGAAATGACTTACTGTTCTTGTCCCAAAGACGCTGTAAATGTAAACTGCAGCAACATTTGCTTGTCTTTCTCTGTGCAAAATGTAAGCTCACATACATACGTAGGTTTTCTATAAATAATTCCCAACAGATCGACTCATTCTGCATTTTCTCTCTTTCAAAGAAAACCGGATAACCATCACGAAATTTACGCTACTTGTATTTTACCCGCAAGCAACAAGCGAGATATTATTAAACTTCTCCATCACGACGGTGAAGTTTATTGTATCCGGCCGTAATTTTATTACATTTTCGTACGTACTCGTTTCCTCTTCCTTTTCATCGGGTTTTAAGAAAATTAGGCAGGGGTATCTCTTGGGATCATTATTATTTCATCCTGATGTTTGTGACATGAAAGATTTTTTCACGAAATTCGCTGTAGTCGTTTAACTCAGGTATGCATTTCCCTCATCTCTTTAGAAATTGTAAATCAATTTTTTTTATTTCCCTCTCCTACCAGTTTTAAATGATGGCACTACCGACATGGCAAATAGCTTATAATATGCTAATGCCGGTTTCCTACGTTTCCGGAGAAAAGATCAACTGGAATCGATAATGTTTGTACCATTCAGCAGCCTCCACTGGACTGGGAAGAAAATCAGGACTTCATCTGCAATGAATCTTAAAAAAAGAAAAAAAAAAGAAAAAAAAAAAAAAAAAAAAAAAAAAAAAAAAAAAAAAAAAAAAAAAAAAAAAAAAAAAAAATGACAAGGACCATGCTTTACGGGATTTCCACAGATTCCAAATAGTGTTTGTTCTCTGGAACACCGACCTTTATGACAATGGAATGATCTCCGGCTTGGAAAAGTTTATACCGTCGTTATATTCCAAGTGAAAAAGGTAAATTTCATTTACATCTCCTAACTGTAACGATGATGATCATTCTGATATCCTTTAATGATATGTAATTTCAAGGTATCTCGTCTTTCCATTCATAAACTGCCCCATTGGATTAGACCAAGTAAACCCCAAGATTAGGCCTGGTGCAACCCCGAGGGGTTCATAAAACTATTTTTAGAGTTCCCACATTCCAGTCAGGAGCGTACGAGAGTGGAGGAAGTAACTTATATTTTTATTTCTTTATTTCTTCGTGGCTACAATATCGTACCTTTGCATTAGATCTGCGCACACTATGCTGAATTGGTAAAATAAGCGTTCATAAATATATTGGGAATGAGTAGAAATATATATACTTTCGGCCACTAACTGCATGAACACTGAATGATTTAAGGAGTGCTTCCCCTAAAATGCATCTTGAGCTTAAACCCAAAAAAAGCAGGTGAACCTAATTATTTTTTTTTTTTCAGATCCGTTCCATGAATAATTTTAACGTGTGGATTTGGGAGTTGCACTAAAATATGTTTCCTATGAACCTAATAACAATCTGGTAGTTCGCCAAAAGCTTATTTTTGCACTGTAATGTATCTCATATAACTACTCTTTGGCGCACTTATTATCATACTAGGAACTGTGTACAAATGTACTTTTGTAGTCGATTAATGAGTAAGTGGTAAAATTACGGAACGTTGGAAAGTGTTGTACGTGGAAAGTTCTTTTATGAACTTCAAACATTTCAAACACCAGCTTACACTCTAGTTATAGGATATCCACCGAAAAATGGTATTTGATTGCCAATTGTCTGGAACCATGTTTTACTAATTGACCTAAAGAATTCATAAAGAAGTATGAAAAGTCTTTGGCAAAGAAACATCGACGAATCTGAAGTCATGCTGAATTCAATGAAAGTACTTGGCATTCTTCTAGAACTCGTTTAGAAATATTATGCAGTGTAGCATTTCTTGTATTATGTATGTAAGTGATGAAGCTACAGATCTTATACGCATAGAATTTAAGAATTCTTGCGTATATCAGAACTGCATAAAAAACATCGGATGAACTGGATGCAAAATTCCTAAATCCTCATTTACAGATCCACCTGCATATCTCAAAGGAACGAGAATCGAGTTTCACAGACTGGCATCACTTGAATTGGAGTGGAATCATTAGCTTGATAATGACATATAAGGAGAAGCTAGTCTCATCAAAATTATAGTTCTCATTTGACGCTTCTCTGAACACTTCAATTTCAAACGATCATCCATGTTGCAACCACTCCAGCATAATGAACAAGGAGAGAAGTTCATTATGACTTCAATGACAGGTTCCTGTGACTTGAGCACTTGGGATTTGCATACGAGCGTTGACTGAAAAGTGGCACTAAGGAAGGCTCAGTCTGAAGTTTTTCTTCCTATTTATGCCTCACTTAGAAATTGTTGGCGTAATTGGGATGCATAGATGGCTAGACAAGGATGTAACAATCCAATAAATAAATAAATAAACGTCATGAACTTATCAGCTGCTAATGCGTTGGGTGATAAGAGCTTAGATGACCATCAAATGATTAGGTAAATGGCTTAATTATTAAATGAGTAAATAAATGAAAATGGAAAAAGAAACTAAAAAGACTAATAAATAGATAAATAATTAAATAATCTAACGGACATTCAAGTAAATAAAAGCATGAAAAACTTCCGAACGAAAAAGAAAATGACCAATATGAGAATGGGAAACCACACAGCCAGAAGGTTTTACATCCTTTTCACGAGCTTTAAGAAGTAAGTTGAGTCCGATGGGAATTTTTTTTTTTTTTTTTTTATAAAATTTTTCTGATATATACACATATGTAATTATAATGGCCGCAATGCTCTCTTAACATCTCGAATTCTTCGCGCTTTTTTGAACGCTTGACACTACAAAGCCCTTGGATCCGAGCGCAAGAAATTTGAAGCAATTATGATGTTCAATAGCGGGAAACGAATCCGCGTCCCATAATCACAGCTCGACAAAATGACCATGTTGATATATATATATATATATATATATATATATATATATGTACATATGAATCAATTTTATCATATTAGCGTGATTCATCTACAAGCATTAACCTACAAATTACCTCTTAATATCCAATTCGCTCTACCTATGAAATATTATATTTTCATATATGTTAACCGAAGGAGCATTTTTTAGTTGATAATTGGTTCGTCGTCTCGTGGGATCGCACCAACGTCAGATCAGAACTAGGACTCAGTGACGCCGCCTCTGGTCTACCACACGTAAAACTACGAAATTGCATTACAGTATAATTGATTATGTTAAAATATATTAAGTCTCTTTTTTTCGAGTCTTCCTTGAATCGAAAATCATCGCAAAACTTTGTCTCTCACGAAGAGGGCGTGGGAAAATAATGCTTTTTACATCGTTTTTCCTGTATGAAAGTGACAATACTATACAAAGAGGCTAGCGAATCCAGAAAAATTTGAAGGGCATTGGGGGTGGGGGTGGTGGCAATACTACATACATATAGTAATATATATATATATATACATACATATATATATATATATATATATAATATATATATATATATATATATATATATATATATATATATATATATATATATATTATATAATATATATATAATATATATATAGGATGTTTCGAAATTAGAGGGCCCCCCGCCACCGCAGCATAAACTAAAATTGATATGGACTAAAATAAAGTAATTCAGAACAGGTATTTATTAAAGTTTCTCTCTGAGTATTTAATATTTTGTGTGGCTTCCATCTGCCTGTACCACAGCCTGCATTCTTGAGGGGTATGATTTCAGCAAATCGTAAAAAAGTTGAGGCACAAACTCCATTTCCCTGAGCACTTTGGTCACCTCTCTTCGCAGGTTGTCGAGGATCGGTATACCATTATAGTTCACTGTGCACGCTTCACCATGATCCTTTAAGATACTACCAATGTTTTCACACAAATTAAGGTCAGGGGAGCTACCAGGAAATTCACTTGACGAGAAGAAATCGATACCATTGTTTTGAAGCAGCTCCTGTGTCTGAAGGCTTCTTCAACAGATAACACATTTTCAGGATCTTTGAGGAAAGGAAATACTCCACCAGTAAGCACAGTTTCTCTGAAGTATTTGACATTCCATGACTGTCCTTTTTCTTTGATGATCCACATTAACCATTTGGCTGTGAAACAGAGAAAAATTCCCAAACATTCAGGAAATTTCACAGCTTGGCGATAGCGCAAGTCATCGCTGATATCATCCAACTTTGCAGCCCAAATGATGTCATTTTTATGATTTGGCTTCCTTACTGGCAAATGAAGAATTCATCTGATGTGGCAACATGGAGAAAGTCAGCTTCATCCCAATCTTTAAAAAATAAACCGCAAAACCATGCACGGTCTTCTCTCTGTTGCTGAGTGATGTTAGGCTTGCTGATAACAGGAAATGGCTTGATTCCAGATTTTTTCAACTCACGATATACAGCACTGTAACTTCTCTCCTTCCCTCTTTTTGTTTCTAGTTCAAGCGCCAATTTACGTAAAGACTTTCTTGGTCTACCCACTGCCTCAGCTATGATGTCTTTTGACTCCTGAGAAAGGACTTCAGGCCTTCCAAGATTCTCACTCTTTTTGCTATGACAGTCATATGGATTTTTGTTCCAGTTTCTTTTAATAAAGATTTCATCTCTTTTAATGTATTTAGCTATCCAGGAACGTGAAATGATGGATGCACCAGCATCCCTGGCCTCTCTGAAGGTTATAGCCTGGATTCGGTCAATCCATCTGATTTCCTCCGAGTCGTTAGCCATGGCTGTATCTAACTCCGTCACTCAGTCTGAAAATACAAGAAATGTAAAATGAAAAATAGCTGAATAGAAACTTAAGATAATATACTTGGAGATAGGCTATAGCAGAAAACTTCATAACTTTCCATTTGTTCTGTGGGTGGCCGGGGGGGGGGGCGGTCTAATTTCGAAACGCCCAGTATATTGTCATTAAGATTTTAGCGTTTATTACTAGTATTGTTATTGTTATTATTATTTAATATTATTTATACGATAGATTTTTTTCCTCATCTTTATATTTCTAATTTATGTTGTTATCTAAATCTTCATTATTATTATTTTGTCATTATTTTTCAAGGAAGGGGTGGGGGTGTCCACGTGCCAAGGTGGCCCCCACCCCCTGGATCCGATAGTGTACAAAGATTAACCATGTGACGTCGTTGTATGTTTAATGGGCTGTCGTATTTACAAGAAAAATAATTTTCTTCAGCAGGCTTTAGCATTACCTGAAGTCTAGGCATACTCGGAATTGCCTTTTACGATGAAACCTTTACAAACAGAATCTTTACTTAAGAGGATTAAAGCTTTATTTAAACTTTACGTAAGACTTAAACATCTTAAGTAAAATTTCTGCTTACCACTGAAACTATGTCAATGTCATCTTTAGCCAGGTCTGGAGATTTGTGAACAGAGAGAGTCTTTCACAGACATGAAGCTATTAAATGCTTCTGAGCCTTTATGCTGGAAGAATGTGGCATTGCACAGCTTCTCTAAAGGGAAATGATGATTCGTAAAAATACTTAACTGGGTGTGGCTGATGCTTTGAACGTAGAATTTTCATGCATGACAGAAGATTTCTCCTTTACTTTACGCGTGGTTGACACTATGCATTGCCTTCATATGTGACTGCGGCTTTGCACACATCTTTACAAGTGACAGAAGCTTTGTACATAGAATCTGTAGGTACATGTGACTACATCTTGATAAACCGTGTGTTACTCTGGACACAAGTTCAACTGTTGAAACATTTATCAGCAGTTTAATTCTGGAATTTACGAAAAGGGGGCGTTGATGTTTGACTGGGGCAGTTCAGTTTATTTTCTCTGTGACTTTGACGAGTTCTTATGAATCGTTGTGTCATTGACCGACGATCTGTTTCTTATGTGAATGTATGACTTTAAAAAAAATGATGGCTTAAGTGACTGTCACTCCTGTCCTTATTGCTTAATCATAGTAGGATCAATGGATCAATCGCCACTACAATTATATAATTATAGACTAAAAGTTAGCTAATGTCTCAATCAATTTCTCCCCTCGGTTTCTTAGCGTCTCTTTTTCATATCCTTCACCTTCGCTATTCATTTCCAAGGACAATATCGCTAAAATTTTCGAAATAATACTTCTCACTACCCAACACTCGCTTTCTCTAATGTGATTATACATTCCGCATCAAAACCAAAAAATAATATCCGAAAAAGATGTTTCACAATTATGAGAAAGCCTTCCCATATCGTAATAAGACGAATTTCTTTGCTTATCTCTTAAGAAAATACCAGGCAATGCCGTTAAAATGCATTTCTCTAGTCATCTCCCTTGAAAAGGAAGAGTGGAAAAAAAAAGAAGAGAGCATTTGCAGCGCATTTCCGACGAAAGAGCCATTCTTGCCCGAAATAGCTTCTTCTGAGCATACTGGCGCTGCCCTTGATAACCATCGCAGGAGAAACCATTCCACGGGGACCTATTGGTTGAGATGTGAAGAGGTAATGATGCTATCAACGGCGTATCATCTCTGATGTTATCGAGACAGTGTGCTCGGCTTCAGTGCGTCGTAATCTCTCAGGAAATCGCCTTCGTATCGCGTAGACCTATTTGCCTGTTACATTAAACCGTAACAGTCTCCGGAATATTATCAATATTATCTTAGTTCGCTTGGCAGTAACCGTAAAATTAATTAACCTATTATTATTATTATTATTATTATTATTATTATTAATTTTTTTTTTTTTTTTTTTTTTTTTTTTTTTAAAGAATGGCAGAATTAAGCGAGTTGATTTTATATATTGTTTTTTTTTCTATTTTCCTTACAATTCGTTTCTCAGGCTTGGTGATGTTTCTGAGTAACTGACCAATATTCATTTTGGGGATTTTCAAAAAATTATAAATGCTGAAGGTAATCTTTTATTAGAACAGGATATCAGGTCCAGGTCAAGCAGGGGTCGTCGTCAGTCTACCAAAATACATTATTAATTATTATTATTATTATTATTATTACTTATTATTATTATTATTATTATTATTATTATTATTATTATTATTATTATTATTATTATTATTATTTGTCATACTTCGATCTCATCCAAGTGAATAAGAGGTTTACTAATTAGCCAGAAAAGACATCTAATTGAGCGTCCCTCCTTCTATATACCTTGTTTTGAAAAACCTCAAAAAATTCATTTGAATGTGCCAAGTAAGACGTTCTAAATGAGAAAACAGATGCTAATAATACATATATTTAAGAATATATATCTAATACATTTCTACTATAATCTGAATAAGAGCATACAAACGCGTACACGTGTCCATGCATACATATATCTGCATGTGTATGTATGGATTTATGTATCAAATGTTGAGAAACAAATAACCTATTAAAATAAAGTTCGGGCTACGGTGGGAATTAGCTGAGTGTAGATGGCTAAGAACTATCAATTCATTGTCACCCTTGGGTTCAAATCATGCTTAGGGCATGTGCAGTCAGCTTTTGGGGTAGGCTACTCCTAAGGCATAGGGGATTTTATATAAGCTGAATATTTGTGACTTCTTCATACTGGTTAGTACAATTAGCGACCTGAGTAAAATGCTTTATAAAATACCCCATTTTTTATCATTCAAAATTTAAGCGGTTTTTTTCGAAAAACATTTTGTGTTTAAAGAATCATGTCTCTTTCATTACAAGTGCAGTGGTTCCTTCCTAGATGTCATTGGTTGTAGAGATATTTTAAATCCCAAAACAACTAGATTTATCTAAATCTTAAAAAAAAAAAAAAAAAACAAACTCAGATGGATTTCTCGCTTGTACACCTTGACGCGGTCGATGGCTGATTTCTTCAAAATTTTCAGAGTACGAATTCTGATAATAGCTGATGAACGAGGAGGGTGTGATCCGACGTCCAGCTTACTCGGTCGCGAGCTAAAATCTACGGTTAGATGGAGTATTGTTTCAGCACGGAAAATTAAAATAAATACGCTATATTTCATTAGAAATAATTGTTCTGTACCGTTTAAGATGCACAGTGTTTGATTCTTACATAAATATCCTATCCGGAAATTCCTAGATCTTTAACTCCATGTGAAACACCTTTTTTTTTTTTAGATCTATTTAGATTTTCCATAGACCTTTTCAAACTTCCCTCCCCCCAAGAAAAAGCAACAACAACATATTAGTTTATAGGCTTACTCCCCGAGTAAGCGAAAATAGACTATACTGAAAAATGCGATTCATTGTTGGCTAGATATACCAGTTAAGTGAACTATGTACTTGAGCGCATTCTCTCTCTCTCTCTCTCTCTCTCTCTCTCTCTCTCTTAGGTCGAGTAGTAGATCAGAGTAAACATATTCAAAAGAAGAAGAATTTTGGAATATTTACCGAGCTTTGGAGGGGAGGAATAGTTGATATTTACATGTTTTGCGCATTCTTGGTGTCATAGTGCCCCATGTTGTTTGTTATTCTTGGTTGATGTGTAGTCAGTCATATGTCAATGTGTATTAATGATCCGCTAGCAATATATAATAAAAAAAATCTCTTTATGATTCTGGTTGCGTTTCGTTGTTAGTCATTTGAGAACGGAGCCCGAGTTTCTTTTTTTTTAATGCAATTCGCAGAATTTTGGCAATAACGATTCCTTGCTGTACATCTTCGAACTCTCTCTCTCTCTCTCTCTCTCTCTCTCTCTCTCTCTCTCTCTCTCTCTCTCTCTCTCTCTCAAGTCATGGCGGAGGATTTTTTCGTAGTAATTACAAGAAGTATTCCTTCTGAAATTGTTAAAAGTAATTATTTATTTATATTTTTTTATGACTGCTTCTTTCTTGAAGCCCTAAAAGGATACAGTTTCGTAGAAGATAATGACCGTTTCCTACGGGGGTTCGTTTTGGTACTTGATGTCTTAACCTTTGAAAAGCATGCACTTTTCTGTCATGTAACCCAGGCACTGAATAATGGTCAAAAGTTGCCGGGTGTCAGTTTACCAGCTGCTGTAATGGACAAGTGTCCTGTTCATGAAGCAGCAGACACGGCCGAATGTTTGTAGGACTTGCAACGTTCTCCTTTAATGTTCTGACATTTCCCAACACCGGGGGTTTGTCGAATACTGATCTCAGGAATTGGCTTTCCCCTTTTTTTTCACACTGGCGCTGAAAAATGAGGAAAAATTTATTCACATTCATCCCCATCATGGCACAAAAGAACGCGCTTGCTGGGAATGCAAATTCCAAGATGTGCTGACGTTCCTGCCATAGTTTTTGGTATTTCTAGAGGAGTCTCTTCTCTGAAATTCAGTCACGCATTTGGTAGAAAACATGATGTCAAGGGAAGATCCCATTTCCTAACTATCTTTCGGGAACAAGAGCTCCCTTTTGCGTGATAAAGGGTACTTCTCGAGAACACAGTTCCTCACTGTTTAACGTATGTGTTGGCAAATGCTCAGATAGGCAGCATCTAATCTATAGGTTTGCCCATCATCCTATTCATGGCATCAGCCAAGCAACTTTGGTGAGTAAGCTCTCCATAGAAGCAATGCCACCTCGTAGGATCAGAGCGAACTGCGTCTCCTGCTGGAAATCATTGTTGCCACCATCTGAAAAGAGTCGGTCAGAATTGGTGCGAATGAGTTCGCAGGAAAAGCAGTTAATATTTATTAGGTGAAAAAAGTAGATGAATTCTCTATAAGCATTCAGTTAGCCAATGCTCAGCTGACTATCATTCTGTATAAGTACTATATAAATTTACTTATGTCATGGAAGTCTTCTGAGAAGGGAAATATGTACCCGGTAGTTAATCATTTGTAATGCTTCATAGCTATGGGGAAGAAAGACACGGGGCTGTCGCCTAATCCAAATAGACTGAGGAGAATCGCAAAGCTAGGACCTTCTTAAGCCATCCCCTTCAAAGTAAAGAGACGTGTGGTATGTATACCTACACCTCTGTTTGTCTATCTATCTACATATGTATGTATGTATGAATATATATATATATATATATATATATATATATATATATATATATATATATATATATATATATCAAATATGAAAGGCCCATCAAAACACTCTGGTTTAAAACCTAGGAATTTATTTTCGTGGTCTGACTTCCACCCTTATCAAGCAGTGAATGACAATAGAAGTTACATTGGCGAAATAAATAGTGGGAGACATTGTCATGGTAATTGCTTTATAGCAAAGAAAGATAAAGGAAAGAAAAACGCATCTTTGAGAAGTTCTGCAGCAAGGAGGCATTCGCGCAGGTGTTGGAGGTGCCTGTTCTCATGATGGTTCTAGAATCTGCAGGGGTGTTGTGGAACTTGACAGGCGCCAACGTGTCGTGAGAAAAGCCTCTATTTCTGATGAAATACATCTTCGAGATTCTTCTAAATCGTTCCCGTAATCTCGGGAGCCTGTGACGTTTGCTGGTTAGCCCCTCCCCCTAGAATGCCTTATAAATATGACTGACGAAGTAGGAGGGAGGAGATCATCAGTAAGAGTCACAGATCAGATCTTCGGTGAGAGCTCAGCAGCAGAGATCAGAGATCATCAGAGAGAGAGATAAGAGAAGAAGGAACAAACGAAGGATCAGAGAGGAAATGGTGCTCGTGAGTTTGATCGAATTCTGGTTAAGTCGTCCGGGAGTGGACGACAGAGGCATTTCGACGTAGAGCAAGACTTAAGAGAGGAAATGTTTTGTGAGAGGTTTTGAGAAGTTCCTGCCCTTCAAGTATCAAGAATAGACATTATTTTCTGCAATACAGAGTCAAGAAGTCGACTGCAATTGCAGTTCTCTTTTTGTGAAGCCATCTTTTCGGTTGCAAAACTGACTGGCAAGTACTTTCATTACCCCACCGTTTCCCCAGTTCACGCATTGTAAGATTTTGCCTTTTTTATGTAAATAGGAGATACCATTCTGCATTTATCTTTGTTAGTAAGCTTGTAAATAAACCTTTGCTGTGTTAGTGTTTCTTTCTGTATTCGTATCCCCAGTTTCAACTGTTGGTGTTGAATTCTTTTTTGTTTATCATAATATCGAACTTGGAGCAGACCTCTCTCATAGTGCGTAACAGACATCTAGGGTCACCGCTAAACCGACGCTGGTTCTGCTAATGATCTTAATCCTCTTCATTGTTGCCATAAGGAAGATATTATCTATATGGTCAGAGTCCCAGGCTCCATTGGAAAGGTTGATCCAATTGTCTTGTTGTTTTATCAGTGAAGATTCCACCGTATGACATTTATATGACAGCTGCTCTTGTATAAAATTCGGGATGAGTTCCAATCCATGCTATTTATATAATGGAAAATTGCAGAAATATTTTGTCCATATCTAACTGACAGTTTATGTTGAGTTAATCTCTCCGAAAGAGATTTTCCTGTATATCCATAGTATGACTTCACAATCCCTACAGGGGATCCCGTAAACTCCTATGTTTTTACAAACTGGTTTCTGTTGGACGTTAATTAATGATTTCCCCAGTGTATTCGGATAAGTGAAGATGAAAGGGTTGGTGTGGCCTAAGGTTTTTGTGATCTCTCGTAAATTGTACACGTGAGGGATTACAATTTTGTGTGTTTATTTTTCCTTTTCTTTGTTTTCTGTGTGTTTGTAAAATATGCTCTTTGCTTTAGGTAAAACGTTTTCTATTATGTGCTTGGGGTATTTTAACAAGATAAGTTGATTTCTGATTGTTTCAAGTTCTTTGTTAAGAAAATCTGGGGGGAAAATTCTCAGGGCTCTAAGAAATGGTTTACTTGCTGCGCCGAGCTTAAATGAAATGTCATGATAGCCGTAAAAAATGTATGAATGAAAGTGAAAATGTCGCTTTCTTGAAGACTGAATTTATAGTTATCAGTTCTGATGATTAACATCTAAAAACGGGATTTGGTTATTGTTTTCCCATTCTACTTTAAATTTTATGCTTGTGACCAAGGAATTTGATATTTGTAGAAAGACATCAAAATCGCCCCCCTCACCTTTCCAGTATGTTTCGATGTCGTCTACATAACGAAGCCAAATCATATCTGCAGGTTTGATAGGGTTCATAATTACTGTTTCGATATACTCCATATATAAGTTTGCTAACACAGGACTGAGCGGACTCCCCATACTACAACCGAATTTTTGACGGTAAAAGTTATCACCAAAGGACAAGGCATTATTAGTGACGCAGAGCTCTACGAGTTGGAGACGTATCATGTTTAACAGAAGATTTTTTTACATATACAGTATATATACATATATATATATATATATATATATATATATATAGCATATATATATTTACTACTAATAATAATGATAATAATAGCAATAATAATAATAACGTCGCGGCCCTTACCAAGGAATTTTCATATTTTTTTGCAAAATTAAAATTTGACATTATATTCGAGAAACTCTACGGTTTAAACCCTGAATGTTCAACTAACGCCCCAGGCACTTTTGGGTAATAAGATTGACTTCCATAATTACCTACTTTCGACATACCAATAATAATAATAATAATAATAATAATAATAATAATAATAATAATAATAATAATAATAATAATAATAATAATATAAAGGTTGGAGATCTGAGTAGCCATCTGGTACTCTTATAAATTGAATTAAAAAGCAAAATGATGCTACAATGTTTACATTATCCCTATGTCTCTTTGTATAAAAAGCGCGGAATATCGTCTGCATTGTGGTCAAAAAAGGTCAGGGATGCATTTAGTTTCGCGATAAGACCGTTCAAACGCGAGACTAACGTCTCCCCAGGGGATACAAAGGATCCTGACCTACGCAACAGCAAAAGCCTTACTAACCACAGTCTGCAACACAAAGCATTTTCCTCTTCAACAGTCTATTAATGAATGCATCCATTCTCCCTTCCAT
>NC_087201.1:22350500-22355500 GCF_015104395.2 Macrobrachium nipponense | reverse complement strand
GCTTTACAACTGCGTCAGTCTCTCTTTATGTTATTTTAAAAGATACCAAAGAAGAATATGAAAATTATAGGTAAATGTCCTATAATAATGTTACGTTAATTCAAGCTGTAGCTGGGTTTACAAAGAAATTTATTGACGACGAATACATCAGATAAAATGTGCGCTACATTCGTCCAGCGTCTAGGCCTTCAGGGCCACAAATCTTTCTCTTTCCTTCGGTCTTCTAAGAAGAAGAAGAAGAAGAAAAAAACTCTCAATTTTCTCTGAACATCAAGACCATATCGGTTTGGCTTCGACCATCTACCAGATCTCCACTCTCTTCTTCTTCTCTTTCTCTCTCTCTCTCTCTCTCTTTCTTTCCCAGCCATACCCACCTGCCACACCTCTCGTTTACGAGGAAGATTTACAGGCGCCGCGTGTAATGGAGGCCTTTCGCACTTTCCCTAGTCACATATAGAACTTGCATCGGTTTAATGGTAATCGAATGGTCCAGAAAGTCTTTCAGAAAGTCTTTTCTTGTCGTCGACTGGCGGAAGATAAGCCTCGCTGTCTGATAGAGGGTTGTAGCAAAGTTGTAACGTTGTTAGCTGTAGAGGAAAAGGACCAGACATTTGTCTGGTGATGTTAGGAGTGGTGGCGCTCATTCTTATGGAATGTCTGGCCGAATTAATACACATTACAACGATCAGGGAATTTGCAAGGAGAAGGGATGCGACATAAGGTTGGATGGAATGCGTGAATTCACATAAAATGTAGTAGTTCAGCAGTTAAGCAGACACATACGCGCGTGCGCACACACACAAATACACACACACACATATATATGTGTGTGTGTTATGTATAAATGTATATATCATTAATCAGTTAGATATTTAGTTTTGTTTCTTTATTTTCGTTCGAGTTACTATTATTATTATTATTATTATTATTATTATTATTATTATTATTATTATTATTTTATTATATTATTATTATTATTAATTTATAAATTCCTGTCTCATCCTTGGCGTGAATACAATTGTGCCACCAGCTAATTCACAAAGTCATATAAAGAGTTGGAATCCAAGTTATCTTATATATGTGGAAGATGTTAAACTGTATATACATACAATATATATATATATATAGTATATTATATATATATATAAATATTATATTATATAGTAGATATATACTATACCTATTATATATATATATATATAAATATATATATATATATATATAGATATTGCTGGGATCAAGCTAGGAATATGATGTTTCAGCAACAGTAAAGCAGTGCTACGATGCATGAGAAACTAATATCATGTTCTGTGTAGAAATGAATGAGCTCACGAAAAATATCTCGCCATCTGGCAACATTTGACGGCAGGTCTTTCATATACGACAGAAAACGTCACTTTAACAAATCAAATCTTGACATTGGATGGGCTTTTTAAAAACTGATGGGTTTAATAAGTAAAATCTAAGTTTTACAAGCTTTTATAAAGTGTTATACATCACTGATGGCTGTTTTAAATCTGAAAATCTGTAAACCCTTAATACAAGAGTTCATCTTCGCACGTCACTGACGGCTTTTTGAAATCTGATAATCTGAAGAGTCCTAGTCTCACTGAAGTTCAGCCTTAAACATCACTAACAATAAAGATCACTTATTCACCTTTGATGACATCCGTATTAGGAAGCTTAGTCGATTATTGGAGCACTCGGTTGAAATCAAATCCAAGAGGAAGCCAAAACTGTTGTGAGTGATTCCTATATACATATCTTCTTTGAAAAGCTTCTTTTGCTCGCAACACATTAGCTTAAAAAGGGTTTCTACACGTGACTATTTTTCTTTTGGTAAGGAGATGTCCTGCTAGGGAGTCTGAGTGTTTGACATCATTTTTTCCAGCTCCTTGAGAAAGCAGTATATAATCTGAGATTGGTCTGGAATTGTTGGAGTCGTCACTTTTACCACCCTATAGAATTTACACAAAAATCCATTATTTCATTCTGCAGGAAAAATGATAATGAACAAGGGGTGATCCGACCTCCAGCTTACTCGTGGAGCGTGCTAAAATCTACGGTTCAATAGAGCGATGTTTCACCAACGAAAATTATAGTAAATACGCTATATTTTATTAGAAATAATTGCTATTACTGTTTAACATGCACGTTATTTATTCTTTACATTTTCATTCCAAAAAAATAAATCATAAATATCCTATCCTAAAAATCCTGTATCTTTAACTTAACGGGAATTACCTTCGTCAGACCATTTTTGATTCTTCCATAGACCTTTCCTACACTTGCACCCCCCCAACAACAAAGTAGTTTGTAGGCTTACTCCCAGAGTAAGCGAAAATTGAGAATCATATGACTGACTGAATTAGAGAAACAGTACCATAAACATACTGAAAAATACTAAGACAATCCCACCAGGCTCTTTGCCACCTCAGCTGCATTAAGATCATTCCAGTCTGTTGAACGAAAAGCAAAATTGAGCTTCTCGTCAGGGCAGGTATACTAAAGGACTACTTCAAGAGAAGGCCGTTCAGCCTCTTCGGCCCTGTGAAGTATCTCTTCTTTGTCCTCAGGGTTGGTTAATAGTTGCCATCTTTATGGAAGATTTAAAGGCACCACATCTAAAACTCAAGAATTTAGCTTAGCCCTTATAACAGAAGTCTCGGTTATTTCTTTCCAGATAGGCCGTGGAATCCTCATTGTTGTTGTTGCGATTTCTAAAAATTATGTTGAATTTGTTCTGTTTCTCTTTGCGGAACTAACATCAATCGTTAAATGTAACCAAGTCATCATTCAAGCTACAAATGTCCTTTAATATCTAATTCGCTCTACCAAGGAATTGATATATTTTCATATATGTACCGAAGGTGAATTTTTAGTTGATGATAATTTCGTCCCCTCATGGGATCGAACCACCGTCCAACGGACAGGCATGAAATCAAGACCGATATTGACGTTACCGATTCGGTTAACAGTGAGTCATTTTGTGGGAATTTCACTGTACATTCCACTGAGTCTCCGCAGACTAACAGGTTCCGTTTTTTCCTGCCTATTTCTCTTAATCAGTATATCTTAGTTATCTATCCTTTTCTCTCCTTTCAAGAATAGGAAGAAATCTGATTCATCTTAAGAAAAGAAGAAAGATAAAAACACCCGGTACATTGATTTACTGCCGCGTTACCTGAATTATAATATACTAATTTGAAACTACACTTAATCTCGCTTTCTCTAACAACTTCATACCAACTCGCCTTTCTGCTGAGCGCCAAGGATTCAGGAGAAAACATGTCTATTCACTCCTATGTGGAACTTTAGTTAATCTTTTTTCATCAGCCTTGGCATCGGTTAGGTTTAATCTCGAGACTGAGTTTTAGTTTTATTTGAAAGGTTCAACAAAATTACTGACGGCACAATATTCATCACTTTCTCGTTTCTTGAGACGAGTCTCGAGTTTCTCTTCACCTGCTTCGTTCCTCCTTCCCATCATGGATATTATTCATGCTAACTGTCGTGCTTCTTATGCAGCTGCCGATAAGCCAGCCATCAAATTTCTTTTCATTCCATTTTACTGCCTTAACCTATTGTTCTCATACAGTGCCTCGAAAATCTTCTCTCCCAGGTACCAAATCTGATAGCGTGAGTGGCTGAAAGATACCGTGTAACTTTGCCACAATAACTAGACATATTTACCTAGAATAGTCATTGTTGCAATTTCTGTTCATCTCTGGACCATAAACTGTTTTTGGAGTTACCACGTAGAAACCAGTAGGCCTATTTATGATTTTCCCTTGATTTGTATAACTTTCCTCCTGTCAAGAGGGAATTTCTCAATGTTTTTTCGATCCTTCTCGTAAATTATTGCTCTTTGGGCCTACAAGATTTGAGTGCTGGATTTTTGGAAATCTCTGTCTGTCTATCTTAGACCTAATTCTCGAATATTCTCAATCCTTCTTTTTAGTTATGAATTATTTCTTATAAGTTAAGATTTGAGATACATTATCTAACTGGTAAGGTGCTGTAAAAAAAAATTATACCGCCTTAACCCAAGTATATCTTTACTTAGTTTCACTATTCTCTAGGACGCCATGAAGTCTTGGGGAAGATTTTATCTAATATCATGTGTAACATATGCGTTGTCTTTCACACATACATACACTTACACACACACATATATAGTGTGTGTTGTGTGTGTGTGTGTATGTATATATACATATCCAAAGAGAGAGAGAGCCTTGCTCACTAACACACGAGCATATGCAAATGAAAAGAAAAATCCCCAGCTATAAATGGGTATCTCCATCAAGTGCCTGGGGACGCGACCTTTGATTCATTGAACGTAGGAACACAATAGGTCAAGTTACTATTTCTGAAGAGCAGAAGTGAAAATTTAAAATCTGCTCGTGAACAATGATACCTAAAATAATTTGCGTCAGCAAAGGGCGTTTCTTTATACCGTCAACTGAGTTTTAAGATCGGCTTAAAGGAAAATAAAAAACGATAGAAAAACTGGAGTTGTTAAAGTGTCCTTAAAGTTTTTATTAGATTAATAATGATGATTTTAATCTGGGAATTAGCATCTTCTAAACATACATCGCACTTAAAACATGATTACTTCTTTTCATAAATTTTTTTTTTCAAAGAACTGGTCTTCAGTCCATTCAGAATTAGCAACCAGTCTTCAGCTGGGTCACCGAAAATGATCTCCACTCTTGAAAGTAAAGAAAAAAAAGAGATCTTTTGCTAATATCTTAATGCTCAGACTTAATGGCCGCGCAAGAGAGCTTATAAATATTAGTTTGCTGACACATTACCTCTATTAACTAGAGTACAAACCTTCATCTAATTTGCTAATTAGAAACAGGGTCTGAGCAAGCAATATTTTTTAAACTGAAGCAAATGAATTAGCATTTATTCTTTATTCGAATTTGTATATCCTGCTAGGTGTAGATATACAGAATAATATTGTCAGTGAGTTTCTGTTAACATTACATTTATCT